>NC_068449.1:38843434-39000934 GCF_023373465.1 Oncorhynchus keta | reverse complement strand
GCCCCCTCCTGTACTTCCTGTATACCCACGACTGAGTGGCCTCACACGGTTCCAACTCCATCATCAAGTTCGCTGACGACACGACTGTAGTAGGCCTGATTACCGACACCGATGAGCCGGCCTAAAGGTGCCAGGTAAACAACCTCTCCCTCAACGCCAGTTAAACTGATTGTGGACTTCAGGAGGAACCCGGGATGGACACACCACCCATCCGCATCAAGTTCCTTGGCGAACACATCTCCGAGGAGCTGAAAGGGTCGAACCACACAGACACCGTGGTGAAGAAGGCATGACAGCGACTATTCAACCTCAGGATGCTGAAGAAATGTAGCCTGTCCCCGAGGGCCCTCACAGTGTTCTGCAGGAGCACCATCGAGAGCCCGTTTCCATCACTCAGGCATGGGCAGTATAGGATCATCATGGCAAAAACTGTCAAACTGCCATATAGTTTCTACCCCCAGGCTGCTGAATAGCCACCACTAGACAGCTACTGCTCCCCCATTCTCCCTACCCCCCTCCTGCCTTCCTACCCCCCCCCCCACCCCACCCCCCACCCAAATGGACATTTATCGTTGCACAATTGTTAACATGTTTATGTTATTGTTTCAATTGTATTACTATAAATGATTTTATATATTACTATAAATGATTTACTGTTGTCTCATTGTTTTATTTCACTGCATTGTTGGAATGTCACTGTACCCTGTAAATACATCTGCAACATATGACTATTCATCCAATCTATTCTAGGGGGAAACTGTTGCAGTTCTTCTCTTCTTTATCATGGGACAACCCTGTGTGCCATGATGCAAAGCAGCGTGGGAAACCTCTGTTCTCTTCGCAGTGCCGCTGTGTCTCGTTATGCAAAGCTTGGCGGGAGATAAGAACAATGGCGCAACCGTTTCCATAACGGAAACAGCCTGCTATGAGCGAGCGTGCGCGCGCCCTAAACTGTTTTGTGTGAAACCTTTTTTTTTCTCTGAAAACAACTTTGCTTACGTTTGGATCACACTGAATACACCCCAGGGTAGGCCTATTCCACCGAAGGCTATATACACAGAATACAGGCCACAAACAAAACAGGCTCAAGAACTCTCATTTAAAAGAAGTGACTTGTCCGTATTGTTTAATGTGCCTTGAAAAGGGAAGTGGGATAAAGATGGCTGCTTCTCCCAACAGGCCTATTGATTCAGCAATCAAAGTAGCCAATGAAACTCTGAAGAAGACTACTACAGATATGTACATAATAGCGATTTCAGAGATACAAACTAAAAACAAATGGTGCTATATAGTGCCAAATAGAGGTTATTTGGCTTGTAACCATAGGATAACCCTTTTTGGTTCTGCTAGCAATAGTAGAGTATTATATTTCTCCTTATTCCATTTGTTAACAAGTTGTATCAGGTGTGCTTGCTCAGGAACAGCTGGCAGTCCCAGAGGAGAGAAGAGAGAACTACTGACTTAGTCAAGCATTCTCAAGTAACACGAGGCCCTCCATGAGTCATTTATAAGACATTATCTCTTTCCCTGCCATGTTTCACACTTTATATCATAACACAACAGATTAGATCAACTGGAATGACACTCTTACTCATGGTTGCACAAAAAAAGAGCTGTGTGCAAACCACGCCCCAAAATATGCTAATGAACCACTTCCCCCTACATTTGAATTATAACTAAAAAAGGAAAGAACCCTTTTTCTTCCTTCTTTTTTTTTTAAACTGTGAAGAACCATTGAAGGGCTCAAAGGGTTTTGGGGTCAGTATGGTTCCACATAGAACCATATCCCTTCCCAAAGAACCCTTGAGGAACCCTCGTTTCTTGGTGTGTAGTCAGTCTAGTCAAAAGCATGAGCTGATGCACACCAAATGTTTGTGGAGGTGCTGACTAACAGAGAGTAAACTGTAGAAAAAGAAAGAAAAGAAAGTGGTACACTATGTACAGTCCTAACAATTGAATGGGTAAAAGTTCCAGCACATTAGTGCCTACTTCAGGTTAAATTGTTGGGTGTGCGACTTTATTTTGATGTTTTTATAGAGCCATATGCTCAAACTGAAAGGTCACACAGACCCAGAGAGAAAACCATTAAGTTACACTATAGCTCCAAAAGTAGCTGTAATATATAACCCACACCCTGGTCTTCTGTACAGACCCAACCAGACTGGAGGAGAAGAGGAGACCCAGTTCAGTTCAGTTTGCCAAGCGGACCAGATGGGGAAAAAGTGACTCAAGAGTCACAGTTTTCCAAAGGTCTCAACAAGACACACACATGAACGCACACACCTAAACTTCTGACTGTCTACGACTGAGGCATACGAATGTGTTCCAGCGAAATCCAGAGGCATTCATTCATTTATTCAAACACATCTTTCGCTTGTTTCCCCCCCCCCCCTTTCTTTCTCGACCTGCATCCCGAAGGACAGCGAATGGACCAGGCCTTGGTCTTGTTGAAGGAGCGATTCACTTTGGCAACCAACCAATGCTCCCACCCCTCGTACACAGGCACGGTCCCCCAACAACTAACACATGGACCGCGGCGTTGTCACTCGTTCCACCTCTCTCCACTGCCAACGCTGACATGCAAGTGTTCAACACGTTCTGAGGACACCTTATACCCCTCTCACACCCCCTCCTCTCCCTTCAGACGCAGGGATCCAGTAACACTATATCTGCTCACCTCATTCATGCCTTTACAAACCACATCTGATGTGGGAAGGTGCTTTCATGTCGCTGTGGCTATTTCCTCCTTGCTGCTTGACTGAATTGGAAACTAGCCAAGACGAACACAAAGAAGTCACCAAACAATGATCACTACACACACACATGTACACACACGGTTGAAAGACAAGTACAATTGCTCCTGGGAGAGTAGCTTCCATTGTTACAGGTGGACAACACCACCTTTCCATATTTGGAGTGCTGGACTGTGATTGGAGGGGAGCTGGTAAAGTAATCCAGGTAAAGAGGTGGGGCCTGACCAGGCTCTGTGTGTTTTGTGTGTGTGTGTGTGTGTGTGTGTGTGTGTGTGTGTGTGTGTGTGTGTGTGTGTGTGTGTGTGTGTGTGTGTGTGCGTGCGTGCGTGCGTGCGTGCGTGCGTGCGTGCGTGCGTGCGTGTGTGTGGTTTTTCTTTGTGTCTTCAAGTGCAGTAGAGCGCAGGGCATAGTGGACACACCCTCACCTGAGATTCTGGTGAGTCATAGGTCTACTAATCCCAGGGACAAGCCCAGGGCCCAGGGGCCAGCAACTGGCAATTAAAGGATTTGTGAAGAGTAATTGACCTAGATTCCAGCTTATAAGCGCAAGCAAACACATACACACACATGTATGAGATTCTGACACACACGAAAGGTGAGGGAGGCAGTGAAAGTAGGAGAGGTAGAGAAGAAACGCCTTCAAGGCATTGTCATTGAGATTTTAATGAGAGCAAATAAATAGTCTTTAAAGGCCAAACTGAACATAAGATATGATGGAGTGGATGGAAACAGTGCTGGCGTGAATAACCCGTATTGAGTGTGAAAGTGTTGTCGTGTCAGTTTAACTCTGTGTAGAGTAAGGGTGTTTTCACATATAGTCCTCTTTAAAGTGAACTCTTGGGTAAAAACAAAAAGCTAAATAACTCTGTTTGTATTCACACTGTCCTTGCCTTTGAATGAGGGCGCAACTCTTTTGCCAGTTCCCTTCACCTATTTTGAGTCGTCTTTGCATTCACATTGCTACGTTTAGAAAGGAACCAAGATTTTTTTCCAAAATTCACTCAATGCATTCTGGGTTTTTAACAAAGTGCAGGACAAGCCATTCCATCAGAACGTGGTATCGGGCAAGCTGGACAGACCTACTTACATTTTGGAAGCTAATAGATTGCATTTAGGTAAAAGATGAGACATAATCATTATCATCAGAAGATAATATTATTTTGTAAATATTATTGGTAACAGAATTACGTAGCAGAAGAATAATACCGATTAAATACTGCTGCAATTGAACATTTTACACCCAGTGTAGGCTACTGCCCCTTTAAGGGCTAGCCTTGATTTTTGGGTAGGTGCTATCTGTGATCTTTGGGACGTCCCTCAATCCTAACCCCTACCCTTACCTTAACCGTTACCTTAACCCTTTTAAATGTTAACTTCGGTGGGTTAATGTCAGAGTTTGGACGTCCCAAGGCTCCCGGATAGCAAGCACCTTGATTTTGTACTCTATGTTCTGATTCTCACCAAATACGAACCGGACCACGGAATTCTTGTGTAGTTGTCCGTCTGTCAGCCCTCGTTTGTATAGCGTCATGGTTCGTTTTGTTATTTTGTTAGTTTGTTCAGTGTTCAGTGTTCATTATTTTAATAAATAAGAATGTACGTATACCACGCTGCACCTTGGTCTGATCCTTATAACGAACGTGACGGACTGTGGCTGTGGTGACTATTGGAAACCTTGTTAACCCCCTAGAGTCGAATTAGCATCATACAAAATCCCCATAAAAATCTGTCAATTTAAGCTAGAGATATCTGCACTTCCGCATCTGCGGTGAGAGGTGAGAGCTAGAGCAGTGTTCGTCAAGACCATGACACACATCCTGAAAATCAGTCTTCTCACAAAATTGTCTGCAGCTTCCGAACAGTTTAGCCTACTATTATGACCCCTTTTTATGGAAAGATAAAATCTCACAAACACGATGGTGTTCTCCGTTTTCCTCTCCGACCCCCACAAGCATCTTGGGACTCGTCTGAAGTCGGTACAGATGATCTGCTAACTTCTGTTGTAACGGCCGAACAGTTTTGGCTACACACTAACATGACCCCTCATGTACGAACACGTACATGTCGATTGTTTCGCTGTTTTTAATCAGGTATTATATCTCTCAGATATAGTACTGACACTTCAATACAAACTTCAATGCATTTGTATGGGCTAATAGCAGTAAGGCCCTCAAAAATATATATATTGTTTTGATACTTCAAGGGGTCAAATAGCAAAATGATCCTTGGTATGACCTTCTTAAAACAATTCCAAAAAGTTTAGTAGAACCCTTGCGTATGCTTATATACACCAACAATATATACTAAGAATGATATGCAGTAGATATATTAGAGTGAGCTATGTCAATAATTCAGTATATAAATATGCAGTGTGTATAAACAGTGTAAGATGCAATGCAATGTACTGTACAGTAGTAGATATACTCGAATGAGCTATGTGAAGAATACAGTATACAGTATGAATACAGTGTGAAAAACAACAGTATAAAATAAATAGTGTCCGGTGTGTGTGTGTCCGTGTTCGTTTGTGAGTATGGGCGTATGCGTGAGTGTATATGTGAGTACAGGAATCGGTTTGTGTATGAGGTGAGTGTGTGTGTGTGTGTTTTGTTTGGGTGAGTGTGTGTGTGTTTTGTTTGGGTGAGTGTGTGTGTGTGTGTTTTGATTGGGTGAGTCTGTCTTTGTCACTTACTACAGGAGGGCTCCCTCTTCTTTTTAATTTAAATTTAACCAGGTAGGCCAGTTGAGAACAAGTTCTCATTTACATCTGCGACCAGGCCTAGATAAAGCAAAGCAGTTCGACAAAAACAATAATACAGAGTTAAACGTGGGATAAACAAAAGTACAGTCAATAACACAATAGAAAAATCTATATACAGTGTGTGCAAATGGTGTAAGGAGGTAAAGGCAATAAATAGGCCGATAGTAGTGAAGTAATTACAATGTAGCAAATTAACACTGGAGTGACAGATGTGCATGTGATGATGTGCAAGTAGAAATACTGGTGTTCAAAAGAGCAAAAAACAGTAAATAAAAACATTATGGGGATGAGGTGGATGGGCTATTTATAGATGGGCTGTGTACAGCTGCAGCGATTGGTTAGCTGCTCAGATAGCTGATGCTTAAAGTTAGTGAGGGAGATTTTTGCAATTTGTTCCAGTCATTGGCAGCAGAGAATTGGGAGGAAAGGCGGCCAAAGGGGGTGTTGGCTTTGGGGATGACCAGTGAGATATAACTGCTGGAGCGCGTGCTACAGGTGGGTGTTGTTATGGTGACCAGTGAGCTGCGATAAGGTGGAGCTTTACCTAGCAAAGACTTATAGATAACCTTTTCTGTCTCCTGGAGTCCATAATCAGCTCCTTCGTTTTTTTATCTTGATGGAGAGGTTATTTTCCTGGCACCACTCCACCAAGGCTCTTAACCTCCTCCCTGTAGGCTGTCTCATCACGGTTTGTAATCAGGCCTACCACTGTCGTGTCGTCAGCAAACTTGATGATTGAGTTGGAGTCGTGGGTGAACAGTGAGTACAGGAGGGGGCTGAGCACACACCTCTGGGGAACCCCCGTGTTGAGGATCAGCATGACGCAGGTGTTGTTGCCTACCCTCACCACCTGGGGCCGGCCCGTCAGGAAATCTAGGACAGAGAGGGGTTCAGACCCAGGGCCCTGAGCTCAGTGACAAAGTTGGAGGGCGCCAGGGTGCTGAAAGCAAAGCTGTAGTCAATGAACAGCATTCTCACATAGGTATTCCTCCTGTCCAGATGGGATAGGGTGGTGTGCAGTGCAATGGCGATTGCGTCATCTGTGGATCTGTTGGGGCAGTGTGCAAATTGTTGTGGGTCTAGGGTGTCGGGAAAGTTGGAGGTGATATGGTCCTGGACTTCATGGGTGAGTGGGGGCACTTCATGGTTGAGTGGGGTGCAGGTACAATGGTGGACATCTTGTGGGGACAACAGATAGGGAGAGGAAGCTGGTCCTGGGGCTCTGTTCACAAACACAAACACACCCTACAGAGCCCCAGGACAACAGCACAATTAGACCCAACCAAATCATGAGAAAACAAAAAGATAATTACTTAACACATTGGAAAGAATTAACAAAAACAGAGCAAACTAGAATGCTATTTGGCCCTACACAGAGAGTACACAGCGGCAGAATACCTGACCACTGTGACTGACCCAAAATTAAGGAAAGCTTTGACTATGTACAGACTCAGTGAGCATAGCCTTGCTATTGAGAAAGGCCGCCGTAGGCAGACATGGCTCTCAAGAGAAGACAGGCTATGTGCTCACTGCCCACAAAATGAGGTGGAAACTGAGCTGCACTTCCTAACCTCCTGCCCAATGTATGACCATATTAGAGAGACATATTTCCCCAGATCACACAGATCCACAAAGAATTCGAAAACATATCCAATTTTGAAAAACTCCCATATCTACTGGGTGAAATTCCACAGTGTGCCATCACAGCAGCAAGATTTGTGACCTGTTGCCACGAGAAAAGGGCAACCAGTGAAGAACAAACACCATTGTAAATACAACCCATATTTATGCTTATTTATTTTATCTTGTGTCCTTTAATTATTTGTACATTGTGTATATATATATATATATATATATATATATATATATATATATATATATATATAATATGACATTTGTAATGTCTTTACTGTTTTGAAACTGTTGTATGTGTAATGTTTACTGTTAATTTTTGTTGTTTTTCACTTTATATATTCACTTTGTATGTTGTCTACCTCACTTGCTTTGGCAATGTTAACACATGTTTCCCATGCCAATAAAGCCCTTGAATTGAATTGAATTGAGAGGTTTAATATGTCCACACTCCAGCCAGCTGGTCTGCGGGCCGGTAGCCTTCGGAGGATTAACACGCTTGAAAGTTCTACTCACGTCGGCTACAGAAAGAAATGAGGAACCCGCGGTCCTCGTGAGCAGCAGGGGCCCACGACGGCGGCTCTGTGTTGTTTTCCTTGAAGTGGGTGAAAAACGTGTTACGTTTGTCTAGGAGGGAGGCGTCTACGTGGCTGGTGTCCCTTTCTAATCCTTGTTTGTCTGAAGTCCATGTCACGTAGGTCCCGTGTCTGAGCCATTTAATTGTGACTCCACCTTGTCCCTGTAATGTCTTTTTTGCCTCTTTGAATGGCTTACGGAGGTCGTAGCTGGTCTGTTTGTACTCGTACTCGTTCCCAGTTACCTTCCTGTGGTTAAATGCGATGCTTTCGCGATTTCAGTTTCTTTGCGAATGCTGCCATCTATCTATGGTTTTTTGGGTTGAATGTGTTCTAATCCTCACTGTAGGGACAACAACTTGCCTACAGCTGAATTATTGTTATGTTTTTACATTGTTATAATTCTAACACGTTGTCATGAAACGATTGATGTTGTCTTTGGCATATATGACAGAGTCAGGAGAGAATGACTGCCCCCTTTCATTGAAGTAACAACGCAGGAAACGGCAGTCCCATATTATAATGAATAGGAAAATCTTCATTGTCAATCTTTCTGTACAACAAAACAATCATTTGGAGACAATCATGGTACCAATAATTGCTTATTTCACCCTAGATGTATGTCCTTAAACCGATTGTTTTAAAATGGCACACAGAAGAAGTTATAAGGATAATTTAGTAGCGAATGGCAGCCTGCAGTACCCCGGTCGGCCTTCAACTTAAAATACTCAATTAGAAGATGCGTCACTGAGCTAGCCTCTGCAACGTCACTTCCTGGAGTAGCTCAAACGTCGCATCTAAGACACCATCTAAAACGAACACGTCCATGATGGTTGTTTCGCTCTATGACGCCCACAGGTTTCACAAGACTTGTCTGAAGGTCCCGCTTTTAAAACCTTCAGGACAGTTTTGAACATTCACTGTGTAGTTTTGCAACAAAAAAAATGTGTTTTCATACACATCTAAAATCTTTTTACTAAAAAAAATCTGAGAACAGTAATATTTTGCACTTCCTTGGCTTCAAATGCACTATTGAGTCTTCACATAGGAATGAATGGTGTCACGTGATCGATGGCTTTGTCCATTCGTATACATAGAGTCATGGCACACGGAGTGGAATGCTACTGAGACTGGTACCCAGGCTACGTTGCCTGGCGACTCGGACTGAATTCTTCTGCTGCTCTATCAATCTCTACATACTTCATTAATGCATGAATTACTTCATTTCAGAGTAGAAACGAACGTTGGCGGGTATGTCGTGGCATTTGGCCGGAGCAATGGGCCAGTTTGTTTTGCAACGGGCCCGGTGCCCCGGGTGGGTGGAGGTTTCACTTAAGGACCAATGGAATGGGTATAGAATGTGCCAGGTAAAGATGTGAGCATTGTTTAGGATTATCGATTCTGAAATGTGTCAGTGACATAATATGACATTCTGTGGTCATTCAAATACATTATACTGTTTCTAAAAACTTGCTGTTAAATGTCAAATAAATGTTTATTGTCGGCCCTTCTCGTTTTGAGGTTCTTTTTAATTCATTTGTGCTGGATCCATCTGCCGTTGGTTTTTCTGGACCATTTCTGGTTTCTGGGTATTTAAGCCATTTGCTCTCGGGGTGGCTGATCATGTGTAGACAATGTGCTGTTGATGTTGTGCTCATGTATAGAGTGCAATAGTAATCGTGCCTTTTTGTAGACACTAACGGAGGCTAACTCCGCCATGGCTGGTTGGCCAAACCCTATGAGAGAATTGTGGGATAATTGCAGGAAGAAGAAGGTCTGTGGTACACACAGGCTTAGGAGATATTATACGTTTTTGTTCCATGACGTAATCTTCATCTGCTTAACATCCCTTTTTGTGAGTTTGAAAGCATTTATATAATTGAATCAAGCATATAAAGCACATAAAGGCTTCATAATTCATAAAGGTCATGTTTAACCGACTGATATTATCTCAAATGTTATTTTCGGCGCATATCCCAAAACCTGATTGTTTCCCCATTAATTTCCCCCAACAAACAAGTAGAAAATGTAGAAAATGCTAATTAATGTCAGGTTTTTGGGACTACAAGCTGGCGAGCTATATTAGACTCATGTACAGGAAGAGTTTTTCGGAATTTCTTGCCGTGTTTGGGCGTTTTGCAATGGTAACCTATGTCTAATCCTTTTTTTGTCTGGTCTTTTACATTTTTTTAATTACAACCACCCTGAAATTCTGGACTACACATTTTGCAAATATCGTCATACCTTTTACACAGTGGGCTTAAATAAAAACAGATTTTTTTCAACCATCTTGCTCCAAAACCCAGCATTCCCACTGGCATTTGATTTGATTTGATTTGGCATCTTCTGACAAGACAAAACCCACTGATCTTATTATTTTGTAGCGCGAGAGCGACACCATGTGGCAGGATAATATCCCTGCAACACTACAGAAAGTTGGGTGAGAAATAATAGTAGTTCACTAGGAAAGTGCATCATCATCACTGCCCTCCGCTGTGTCCTATTGACATGCAGTGGGTCTAGGGTTTCTATAGTGAGATATAAAATATGGCTGGTCTGCTTATCCTCGTCACCCTCTTGTGTGTCCACATCGATGGAACAGTAGTGGAGAGGGTAGCTAGTTTTAAGTTCCTCGGCATACACATCACAGACAAACTGAATTGGTCCACTCACACTGACAGCGTCGTGAAGAAGGCACAGAAGCGCCTATTCAACCTCAGGAGGCTGAAGAAATTTGGCTTGTCACCAAAAGTACTCACAAACTTCTACAGATGCACAATCGAGAGCATCCTGGCGGGCTGTATCACCGCCTGGTACGGCAACTGCTCCGCCCTCAACCGTAAGGCTCTCCAGAGGGTAGTGAGGACTGCACAACGCATCACCGGGGGAAAACTACCTGCCCTCCAGGACACCTACACCACCCGTTGTTACAGGAAGGCCATAAAGATCATCAAGGACATCAACCACCCGAACCACTGCCTGTTCACCCCGCTATCATCCAGAAGGCGAGGTCAGTACAGGTGCATCAAAGCTGGGACCGAGAGACTGAAAAACAGCTTCTATCTCAAGGCCATCAGACTGTTAAACAGCCACCACTAACATTGAGTGGCTGCTGCCAACACACTGTCATTGACACTGACCCAACTCCAGCCATTTTAATAATGGGAAATTATGTAAATATATCACTAGCCACTTTAAACAATGCTACCTTATATAATGTTACTTACCCTACATTATTCATCTCATATGCATATGTATATACTGTACTCTACATCATCGACTGCATCCCTATGTAATACATGTATCACTAGCCACTTTAATTATGCCACTTTGTTTACTTTGTCTACACACTCATCTCATATGTATATACTGTACTCGATACCATCTACTGTATGCTGCTCTGTACCATCACTCATTCATATATCCTTATGTACATATTCCTTATCCCCTTACACTGTGTATAAGACAGTAGTTTTGGAATTGTTAGTTAGATTACTTGTTGGTTATCACTGCATTGTCGGAACTAGAAGCACAAGCATTTCGCTACACTCGCATTAACATCTGCTAACCATGTGTATGTGACAAATAAAATTTGATTTGATTTGATTTGATTTGATTTAATGTGTTTACCTGGCTTGCAGACAGGGTGGACTTCGTCCGACGACTAACAGAGGAGACGGAGACAAGAGGTTAGCCGAAGGGGCCTGTCGGTTCCATATAGCATCAATATTGTTAATGATTTCTCGACCCTTGTTAAGCATATGTACATTTACTATACAGCCAAATGGTTATTTCTAAGTCCCAAAACCAGCTTTTTAAAAAATCTAATAAATAAGTTTATTCCAAAGACTTATTACAAATTAAACACAATACATACACACTTAAAATGTATGATACAATACAGTGCAGTGTTTTCACTAAATATTTGTAAAAATAAATAAATAATAATAATAATAATTGAAACAAATAAATAATTTCAGTGACTGATCAAACCAAGAAAATAGACAACTTGGTTTGGGAAGATTTACAACTGAAAACATTCTGACATGCATGAGTCTTAGATTTCTGTGGTGAGAGATCAGAAACAGCCTCTCTCCCAGTGTCACTAAACATGCAAACATACACACACACGCACACTACGTGTAAGTTCTCATTTATAACTGAAAAGTAGAATTCCAAAAAGGCTACAGTACATAGGCATTTCCAGAAATGTTGGTAATTTACTGTTTAAAGAAATTGGTGTGTTTTTTTCACTATCTACATAGAATGGGGTTGTTCATTAACAGACATCTGTTTGTTTAAAATCTATCACTTGATGGTTTCATTTCAGAGACAAATAATCAAGTTTTTTTCCCTAAACGCTATATATATCTGCCTCACTCTCAAGAGAAATAAGGAGTACTGCTAGGTTTTACAAAGTCAATTGTAACAAATAACTACATTTTTTAATAAAGAAATGTACAAATGACAGAGCTGGCCGTCTGAAGGAAAACTTCGGAAAGTATTCAGACCCCTTGACTTTTTCCACATTTTTCCTTATTCTAAAATGGAGTAAATAAAGAAAATCTAAATCAAATCTACACACAATACCCCATAACGACAAAGCGAAAACAGGTTGTTAGAAATAATGGTACATTTATAAAAAATGTAAAACAGAAATACCTAAGTATTCAAACCCTTTGCTATGAGACTCGAAATTGAGCTCAGGTGCATCCTGTTTCCATTGATCATCCTTGAGGTGTTTCTACAACTTGATTGGACGCTGGGCGAATTGTGCACCGCTCCATGGGACTCCCAATCACAGCCCAGGATCGAACCAGGGTCAGTAGTGACGCCTCTAGCACTGTGATGCAGTGCCTTAAACCGCTGCGCCACTCTCTGGTCTGATGAAACTAAGATTGAACTCATTGGCCTGATTGCCAAGCATCACGTCTGGCGGAAACCTGGCACCAACCCTACTGTGAAGCATGGTGGTGGCAGCATCATGCTGTGGGGATGTTGTTCAGCGGCTGGGACTGGGAGACTAGTCAGGATCAAGGCAAAGATGAGCTGAGCAAATTGCAGAGAGATCCTTGACAAAAACCTGCTCCAGTGCTCAGGACCTCAGACTCAGGCGAAAGTTCACCTTCCAAAAAGACAATGACCCTAAGCACACAGCCAAGACAATGCAGGAGTATCTTCGGGACAAGTCACTGAATGTCTTTGAGTGGCCCAGCCAGAGCCCGGACTTGAACCCGATCGAACATCTCCTGAGATACCTGAATACAGTCGAAGTCGGAAGTTTACATATACCTTTGCCAAATACATTTTTCACAATTCACAGTGTCTTAGGTCAGTTAAGATCACCACTTTATTTTAAGAATGTGAAATGTCAGAATAATAGTAGAGAGAATGATTTATTTCAGCTTTTATTCAATTCATCACATTCCCAGTGGGTCACAAGTTTACATACACTCAATTAGTATTTGGAAGCAGTGCCTTTAATTTGTTTAACTTGGGTCAAATGTTTCGGGTAGACTTCCACAAGCTTCCCACAATAAGTTGGGTGAATTTTGGCCCATTCCTCCTGAGAGAGCTGGTGTAACTGAGTCAGGTTTGTAGACCTTGCTCGCACATGCTTTTTCAGTTCTGCCCACAAATTTTCTATATGATTGAGGTCAGGGCTTTGTGATGGCCACTCCAATACCTTGACTTTGTTGTCCTTAAGCCATTTTGCCACAACTTTGGAAGTATGCTTGGGGTCATTGTCCATTTGGAAGACCCATTTGCGACCAAGCTTGAACAACTGATGTCTTGAGATGTTGCTTCAATATATCCACATAATTTCCCTTTCTCATGAAGCCATCTATTTTGTGAAGTGCATCAGTTTCTCCTGCAGCAAAGCACCCCCACAACATGATGCTGCCACCCCAGTGCTTAACAGTTGGGATGGTGTTCTTCGGCTTGCAAGCCTCCCCCTTTTTCCTCCAAACATAACAATGGTCATCATGGCCAAACAGTTCTATTTTTGTTTTATCAGACCAGAGGACAGTTGCAAACTGTAGTCTGGCTTTTTTTATTGTGGTTTTTGACCAGTGGCTTCTTCCTTGCTGAGAGGCCTTTCAGGTTATGTCTCTATAGGACTCATTTTACTGTGGATATTGATACTTTTGTACCTGTTTCCATCTTCACAAGGTCCTTTGCTGTTGTTCTGGGATTGATTTGCACTTTTCACACCAAAGTACTTTCATCTCTAGGAGACGCGTCTCCTTCCTGAGCGGTATGACGGCTGCGTGGTCCCATGGTGTTTACACGTGCATACTATTGTTTGTACAGATGAACGTGGTACCTTCAGGCTTTTGGAAATTTATTTTCTGAGGTCTTGGCTGATTTCTTTTGATTTTCCCATGATGTCAAGCGAAGTTTGAAGGTAGACCTTGAAATACATCCACGGGTACTCCTCCAATTGACTCAAATGATGTCAATTAGCCTATCAAAATATTCTACAGCCATGACATCATTTTCTGGAATTTTCCGAGCTGTTTAAAAGGCACAGTCAACTTAGTGTATGTAAACTTCTGACCCACTGGAATTGTGATACAGTGAATTATAAGTTAAATAATCTGTTGTTGGAAAAATGACTTGTGTCATACACAAAGTAGATGTCCTAACCGACTTGCCAAAACTACAGTTTGGAAAAACGAGTTTTATTGACTCCAATGTAAGTGTATGTACATTTCTGACTTCAACTGTAGCTATGCAGCAACGCTCCCCATCCAACCTGACAGAGCTTGAGAGGATCTGCAGAGAAGAACGGGAGAAACTCCCCAAATACAGGTGTGCCAAGCTTGTAGCGTCATACCTAAGGAGACTCAATGCTCTAATCGCTGCCATAGGTGCTTCAACAAAGTACTAAGTAAAAGGACTGAACACTTATGTAAATGTGATATTTCAGTTGTTTTTGTTGTATAAATTAGCAAAAAATTCTAACAACCTGTATTTGCGTTGTCATTATGGGGTAGTGTATGTAGATTGATGAGGGGAAAAAATCTCCTTCATCAATTTTAAAACAAGGCCGTGATGTAACAAAATGTGGAAAAAGTCAAGGGGTCTGAACACTTTCCGAATGCAGTGTATTTAAACAAACGTTGTTGAAAATGATTCTATACAGTAATAAGAGATCTGTGTGTAAAACATTTACATTTGACATTTTAGTCATTTAGCAGATGGACTTACACCAAGTGCATTCATCTTAAGATAGCTTCATGAGACAACCACATATCACAATCAAATATACAGGAAACAAACATTCCATTGATCGTAGAAAACATAGGGAACATGAGATTGACTGACCAGGGGAATCCAGGTGAAGGCTATGATCCCTGCTACGTCACTTGTTAAATCCACTTCTATCAGTGTCGATGAAGGGGAGGAGACAGGTTAAAGAGGGATTTTTAAGCCTTGAGACGTGGATTGTGTATGAGTGCCATTCAGAGGGTGAATGGGCAAGGCAAAAGATTGAACTGCCTTTGAACGGGGTATGGTAGTACAGTAGGTGCCAGACGCACCGGGTTGAGTCAAGAACTGCAACGCTGCTGGGGTTTTTCACGCTGAACATTTTCCCGTGTGTATCAAGAACGGTCCGCCACCCAAAGAGCATCCAGCCAACTTAACACAACTGTGGGAAGCTTTGGAGTCAACATCCCTTTTCATCGCTTTCGACACCTTGTAGAGTCCACACCTCAAATAATTGAGGCTGTTCTGGGGGGGAAAGGGGGTGCAACTCAATATTAGGAAGGTGTTCCTGTTTTGAACACTCACCGTAGAGAGTTCTGGCCCTCCATCGTGACATCACTAGGCGGTAAATGAGTTAATAAACCAATAAGAAAGAGAGTTGCAAATCTCTGCCAATAACAGCTCGTTTTCAGTTTCCCCCTCCCCACTCAGACCACTCCCATACAGTCCTATCTAAATTCTTGCTTGAGAAATTGACCCTTTTACTCCTTTACTAAGAAGCTTGTTTTGATTTTCTTGGACCATTTTAATTGAATGCGATCACAGTAGGGCACTTAATTGTTACACAGAAATGATTTGATATTGAGATTTTAAAAAACGGCTGCATTGGGCCTTTAATGTATCGCTTTTGAATCCACTCGGTGGTTTGAGATCCACATTATTCTGCATCATCAAAACAGTGCCAGAGGCCATAAAGCAAGGGCCATTAATAGGGACAAACCAAAGAGATATCTGGGAGGAATACAGCTCCTGTAGTCCTATTTTTGAGACTTCAGATGAAGCTTTCAGATGCAGTATCATGTCGAGTCCACAAGGCAGCAGCAGCTCTTTCAGTGTGGTGACAACGTCCGTGGCTAATAGTGAATGATCACATCACGTGAAAATCAGAGATCCTGAAATCAGAAATCCTGATTCGAACAGATATGCAGTAGAAATAGCACACAATTTGTTGAGTAAGTTACCTGAGACCTCATTTCTCTATAGGCAAATAGCTTATGAGTAAACAGACTGCAGTTGCATACAGAACCAAGACACCTCCCTCATGCATTTCCAAATATTGTGGGTTATCACTAACTGTAGAAAATCATTCTCCATGACAATCAATTATGAACATATTGCATATAGCACCTTATTCAGATTGCTTTTGAAGCTATACAGAAATACAGTACTTATGTATTTCGTTAAAAAAAAAAAAATTATTATACATTTCCATACAATGTTTTAGTGCTTGAGTGGGATTCCAGAGTGATTCAGATTGACCTTTCCTCAATTGGATTTGCTCAACTCCTGTGTCCTCCCTCCTCCAGCCTCTCTGGACTCCTTTTGAAAAAGGTTCAAGGTAATCGTGGAGAGGTGGCGAGGAGAGGGAATGTGGATGAAAATGCGCTCGTATGAAATGAGACTCTCCTTCTCCAATCATGAGTCATCAAGCAAATGACTTTTAAAGGGTGGAATCCCCAAATAAATGTATAAAGTGATCAAAACAACTGTAGCCAGTCGTGCAAGACATGTTGTAGATAAAAGGATAAGTAAGCATATCGTTTTTAAACGTTTGCATGATTTTCTCCTTTGAGAAAAAAATGGCTGATTCAAAGCGGGTATGGGAGATTTCAAAACTCTTCCTCAAAGGACTCAGGTATGATACACTTGTGCTTCCTTGCCAAAAGGAGGCTACCATTTTTCTACTAACAAGTTGACACACTCCTCGACCACGAGACCACTTATATTTCCAGGTCACAGAAGAGAGAGGGCAGAGGTGCGAGGGTGGAGGACGGACTTTCCCCAAATGAGGAAATGCCCTTGTTCTTTGATCAGTCCAATTTAAGATAGCAGTTGGCTCCTCTTTGTTCGCCCCACACGTTCGTTCCTCCTCCCCCGCCTGCATCCGACTGGTCCCCTTCCACCCTGTCCCTGTCCATCCGTAACCGCAGCGTGTTGCGTATAACCAGTCGCTCCGTCATGAAAGATGCACAAAACCAGGGCAGGGCGTACTCCGCTGTGATCAACCCCATAAAGTTATACTGAAAATGGGAATAATCCCAGGGACAGGCGTCGAACTGGGTCAACAACAGCCCTGTACCGAACTCCCAGATATACGTCCATAGGGTATAGATGAGGCATCGCAGCAGCACGGGGCAACGGAGAGCTCGGAGGGCCAGGTACATGTGCTCCACGATGAGGATGCAGGTCCCGTAGATTAGCAGAGCCCATACACTGGTCACACCAGGAAACTTCCAGTTGCGGTTGACCACGAACTCCCAGGCGGCGGTGAACATGACCTCGCAGAAGTAGCCGTGGATGGCGTACAGGTACCAGCGAGACAGGACCGTCAGAGGCACTGGTGGGGGTGCCGGGGTTGCCATTGCGGTGGGCGCGATTTGGAATTGCGCCCTCGTGATAAGGCAGTCCTGCCTGAGAGACGGACCCGAAAAGTCGCCCTCAGACCACAAGGATTTTCTCTTGGTCTAATGGTTGGTTTGGCGTGCCATACTGTAGGTCTAGTTCAACGACACCCGTTACACCATGGTGACCTCCCCTCGCTCTTTATCTAGTCGAGGAGATGCGTAGGTCTGTAAGGGAGAAAGGATTAGAAAAGTGAGTTAGTCAGTTTGGTGTTATACCTCTGCTACGTCAAATGCCTACCGTATGCATGTGGAGCAAAGGAGTGTTTCATAAGGGCAATACTACACTCTTAGAGAGAAAAACAAGGTGCTAAGTCGAACCATACAGGCCTCTTTGAATTGTCCCTATAAGGGAAACCTTAGAACTCTATGCAATCTAGAGCACTCTATATAGGGTTCTTCAAAGAACAACCTGTACATAGTTCTACCTAGAACCCTCTATGAAGGCTTCTGCCTAGAACCCTCTGTGAAGGGTTCTACCGAGAACCCTTTTATCTTTGGACGGTTCTTCCCAGAACCCTCTATGAAGAGTTCCACCAGCCTTATTAGCCTTTAATATCATAAGGCCTTTTTTTTTAGGGCCTATTTATAACCTAAGCCTGCTGGCTTGTAAAGGGATGTGTAATTCCTATAGGAAGCCAGACAGAACTGGGATATCCAACAAGTGGAATTGTTAATCAACCGCAACCTGCACTCCGAATGGCTGCCAGAGTAGGGAAGATTGAATACTGAGACTAACCCAATCATTTAAACTGGAACATCCACCTCAGTAACGGGTGCAATAAATCCAACAGATTGGATTCGTTTAGAGAACTGTGTTACTTATCTTTGTGTAGCATACAAATGTATCAACCATCAATGTACATGCAAAAATACTGATATTATAGTAAAATAAACTATTCTGAAAATCTCCCTGCAATAGAGCATGCTGGGAAATATTAGATATGATTCTATGTAGAACCCTTCTTGCCTTCTAAAGAATCATCAAAGAACCCTTTCTCCCAAAAACGGATCTTCTGATCAAAACAGAACCCCATCCCTCTGCAAATAACTGTTTTGGAACCCTTTTTTCTAAGAGTATATGAAAACTACACAGACTGCTAATGATTAACCTTCAGATGACATGAGGCCTCTTAGATATCCCTTCCAACATTGTTGGCTGCTGGTACAAGGTCTTAATCTGACCACTTGACATTTGAATTAATGTCAGCTTGCATTTCTTTCCATGTCAGTTTGCAATATTAGAACCCGTGAGAATCAACGACTGATCATAAAGGAGTAGGTTGAAGTGGCCTCTAGAGCCTGATCTTGGGTCAGTTTCGCATTTCCCCCACCAGTGGTTAAGGTTAGGATTTGTCGTGGATCTGTAACTAGAGAAAACTTCACTCCTCAGCAATCAGAATGTTGTATCAGCCACACAATGCCATTACATCACAAGTGGTATCGGGGGTCAGACTAACACAATGCTTTCACATGTAGAGAGAGTTAGAATAGACCCCCCCATGATCTGTGTGCATAATGTGCCCTTGCTTTCTGCAGTGTAAATCCCCAGGTCAGACCAAAGACTATATAAATAACGGGTGCAGGGCCAGACACAGGCAATAAGCACCACTGGTATCAAGTGTCAGGAGGCCCTAGCAGGGATGCCATCTCTCAACCACTCCGTCATAGTATATAACCTCGTCCCCGGGCCCCATTGGTTTTGACAGAAAGCCTAAAGTATATAAAGATTCTATAGTGTTTACAGTATGTCTGAATCTGTTCGAATCCACTGCATAGGCCTACTGACTGGCACATGCACATTGGAAAATGGAACCAGTTTAGAGGTCAAACACTTTCGGCGCTAACAGTCACTAAAAAAGAAACACCAAGAGCATCTGCTCTTTCCATGACATAGACTGACCAGGTGAATCCAGGTCAAAGCTATGATCCCTTATTGATTTAAGTGCCTTTGACTGGGGTATGGTAGTAGGTGCCAGGCGCACTGCCTTGTGTCAAGAACTGCAACGCTGCTGGGTTTTTCACACTCAACAGTTTCCTGTGTGTATCAAGAATGGTCCGCCACCCAAAGGACATCTTGACACAACTGTGGGAAACATTGGAGTTAACATAGGCCAGCATCCCTGTGGAACGCTTTTGACACCCTTGTAGAGTCCATGCCAAAATGAATTGAGGCTGTTCTGATATTAGGAAGGTATTCCTAATGTTTGGCATATTCAGTGTATATATAGTTCTGTAAATATTAGTGAGTAAAAGGAGACAATTGTTTCATAATAGTCAAGATTGTAGTTCACAATCGTCAAAGGGGATGATTGTGGACTACAGGAAAAGGAGGACCGAGCACGCCCCCATTCTCATCGACTGGGCTGTAGTGGAGCAGGTTGAGAGTTTCAAGTTCCTTGGTGTCCACATCACCAACAAACTATCATAGTCCAAACACACTAAGACAGTCGTGAGGAGTGCACGACAAAGCCTATTCCCCCTCATGAGACTGAAAAGATTTGGTATGGGTCCTCAGATCCTCAAAAGGTTCTACAGCTGCACCATCGAGAGCATCCTGAATGGTTGCATCACTGCCTGGTACGGCAACTGCTCGGCCTCTGACACCAAGACACTACAGAAGGTAGTGCGTACGCCCCCAGTACATCACTGGGGCCAAGCTTCCTGCTATCCAGGACCTAAATGTTGTCAAAGACTCCAGCCACCCTTAGTCATAGACTGTTCTCTCTGATACCGCACGGCAAGTGGTACCGGAGCGCCAAGTCTAGGTCCAAAAGGCTTCTTAACAGCTTCTACCCCCCAAGCCATAAGACTCCTGAACAGCTAATCAAAGGGCTTCCCAGCCCCTCTTTTACACTGCTGCTACTCTGTTTATTATCTATGCATAGTCACTTGAACTCTACCTACATGTAGATATTACCTCAACTAACTGGTGCCCCCACATATTGACTCTGTACCGGTACCCCCTGTATATAGCCTTGCTATTGTTTTTTTTTACTGCTGCTGTTTAATTATTTGTTACTTTTATTATCTATTTTTAACTTATCTTTTTATCTTTTTTTCTTCAAATTCTGAAAGCATTGTTGGTTAAGGGCTTGATAGTAAAAGCATTTCACTGTAAGGTTCTATTTGGCGCATGTGACAAAATGAAATGTGATTTTGATTTGAAGATTATACATCCAACCGTAATACAATAGTACAATTAAATCCTATCAGAGAGAGGTTGTGAGTGTGACCATGTACAGTAAGAACTGGTTTGAAGAGCAGATGCTGGTTTGGCGAAGTGGGCAGAGAGCCAGGCTAATGAGGATTTTCCTAACAAGGAACAAATGGGCCAGGAGACTGGACTGACCTGCCGTAACGTTGTTTCCCTCACACTCTTCCTGCCTCCCTCCCTCTCTCACCCGGTCTTGCCCCACTGGATCCTAACTCCTGCTCCCTTGAATTCTCCTGAGCTCCTTCTAGTTTCTCTCTCCCTCTCTCCCTCACCCACTGACTCCCTCTCTCTCCCCACACCCCATAGCCCTCGTTCCTCTCCGCTCCCTCCCTCCCTCCCACCCCATGCTCCACCTGTCTCCTGCTGCCTCTAAAACATTCATAGCGTCCCTACCACCACAGTGTCACCTGACCCACACCCAAACACCCTTTAGCATGCCTCTGTAGCCCAGCTTGATCCAGAGCTAAAGCCTGACATACAGTTGCTTGTGAAAGTATTCACCCCCTTGGCATTTTTCCTATTTTGTCACCTTACAACTTGGAATTAAATTGATTTTTTTGGAGGTTTGTATCATTTGATTTACACAACATGCCGACCACTTTGAAGATGCAAAACATGTGTTATTGTGAAACAAACAAGAAGCATGCATAACTAACAACAGCTTTTTCTCTGGCCACTGTTCCGTAAAGCCCAGCTCTGTGAAGTGTACGGCTTAAAGTGTTCTTATGGACAGATACTCCAATCTCCGTTGTGGAGCTTCGCAGCTCCTTCATGGTTATCTTTGGCCTCTTTGTTGCCTCTCTGATTTAATGCCCTCCATGCCTGGTCCATGAGTTTTGGTGGGCGGCCCTCGCTTGGCAGGTTTGTTGTGGTTCCATATTCTTTCCATTTTTTAATAATGGATTTAATGGTGCTACGTGGACCAAACCCAACCCTGATCTGTACTTCTCCACAACTTTGTCCCTGACCTGTTTGGAGAGCTCCTTGGTCTTCATGGTGCTGCTTGCTTGGTGGTGTGCCTTGCTCAGTCGTGTTGCAGACTCTGGGGCCTTTTAGAACAGGTGTAAATATACTGAGATCGTGTGCCACTTAGATTGCACACAGGAGGACTTTATTTAACTAATTATGTGACTTCTGAAGGTAATTGGTTGCACCAGGTCTTATTTAGGGGCTTCAGCAAAGGGGGTGAATACATACACGCACCATTTTATTTTATTTTTTGAAACAAGTTGTGTTTTTCATTTCACCAATTTGGACTATTTTGTGTATGTCCATTACATGAAATCCAAATAAAAATATATTTAAATTCCAGGTTGTAATGCAACAAAATAGGAAAAATGCAGAGGGGGATGAATACTTTTGCAAGGCACTGTGGTGAGCTGGAACTGTTGGGTGTTGTTGATGATGATGATGTTGTTTTTGTTGTAGGTCCTCTCCAATGGTACAAAAAGTACCAAATTGGCATACTTGAGTAAAAGTAATGATACCTTAATAGAAAATGTCTCAAGTAAAAGTGGAAGTCCCCCAGTAAATTTGATTAAAATCCTATTCGACTAAAAGTCTAAAAAATATTTGGTTTTAAATATTCGTAAGAATCAAAAGTAAAATGTAATTGCTAAAATACACTTACGTATCAAAAGTAAAAGTATAAATCATTTTAAAATTCCTTATACTAAGCAAACCAGGCGGCACCATTTTCTTGTTTTTCTAATTTACAGATAGCAAGGGGCACGCTCCAACACTCAGACATCATTTACAAACTCAGCATGTGTTTAGCTAGATCAGAGGCAGTAGGGATGACCAGGGGTGTTCTCTTGATAAGTGTGTGAATTAGACCATTTTCCTGTCCTGCTAAGCATTCAAAATGTAACGTGTACTTTTAGGTATCAGGGAAAATGTATGGAGTAAAAACTACTTTCAAGTATTTTTTACTTAATTAAGTACTTTACACCACTGGTCCTCTCCCACCTCCCCACCTCCCAGTTGTCATGTCAGTTGTGGTATTGCTCCCTCCCTGGCATCAATGGACAGTTTAATGGCTTCTCACTGCTTTTTATTGATCATGATGGTCTGTTCTTGTTATTCTATTTGTGTGCTGCCTGCCATGAGGTGTTGGGTTCTAGGTCCATATCAATAGGAAAGATAGCTCATAAGCAATTACTTCTGGACTGCCTACTGGGTCTTGGCACTGCCCCCACTCTCAGTCCCACTGCCACCTGGGACCCCTACCTGCTTCTGTACATTGGGCTCAGAGGGTGTAAGAACAGGCCAAAAATAGCACTAATATCTGCTCTAATACCTACTACTACTATGCACCAACAGAGATGTGATGCAGAAGGAATGAACTGGTGATCAGGTCAGTCTGACTGTGAGAGTCATCCACTGAGAGAAAATTGCTGGGTGGATTATATAAAAAGAACCAGGTGATGCTGATGGAACAGAGAGAGAAAGATTCAGCGAGGGATTAAACATGCTCCTATAACGCTCCAGTAGGCAGGTTTAAAGGTTTTAAACTGCTACATATGGTCTGCGTTCCCATAATGACTCAAATGTGCTACCTGTCCTAAATGATTGCACAACTGTGATCTACTATTGCTAGGGATCCTCAGGGACAACCGCACAAACTTGACAAGTTCCTTACATTCTTTTTTTGAAAGGTAAACCAAAGATGTAATGTAATGATGCAAAATGTAAGGAAACTAACACTAAAGTGGAAATAACTGATTAAGTAGGCCTACCATAGTGGCTAATATTTAAAGCTGCAATATGTAACTTTTTGGGCAACCCACCCAAATGCACATAGAAATGTGTGTTATAGATCTGTCACTCGGTGAAAGCAAGTCTAAGAAGCTTTATATCAGGGCAGCAAGTAGCCAAGTGGTTAGAGCGTTTTTACTAGTAACCAAAAGGTTGCGAGATCAAATCCCTGAGCTGACAAGGTGAATATCTGTTGTTCTGCCCCTGAACAAGGCAGTTAATCCACCGTTCCTAAGCTGTCATTGAAAATAAGAATGTGTTCTTAACTGACTTGCCTAGTTAAATTAAAAATTAAAAAAATATCTCTTCTATGTACGCTATTTCTATGCCCGCCCCTTCTTTAAGTTTGATTTTTGCATCTTTTACTTTCGGTTTTGTACACCAGCTTCAATCAGCTGAAAATATAATATTTTTGTTATGGAAAATATATCGGTTTAGATGGTACAATGATTCTCTACACTATACTTGCTTGTTTTGTCACAAACTGTAAAGGTTTTCTTCCGTTAAAGGAGAGGAGGACCAAAATGCAGCGTGGTTAGTGTTCAACATGTTTAATAAAGACAATAAACGTGAACATTACAAAATAAAATTAAAACAAATGTGAAAAACCGAAACAGTCCTATCTGGTGCTTAAACACAAAAACAGAAGACAACCACCCACAAAACCAAACACAAAACAGGCTACCTAAATATGGTTCCCAATCAGAGACAATGACTAACACCTGCCTCTGATTGAGAACCATATCAGGCCAAACATAGAAATAGACAAACTAGACATACAACATAGAATGCCCACTCAGCTCACGTCCTGACCAACCCTAAAACAAAGAAAACACAAAAGAACTATGGTCAGAATGTGACAAACTGAAATTAAGTAAACTATTCAAATCAAGTTATTTGTCACATACACATGGTTAGCAGATGTTAATGCGAGTGTAGCGAAATGCTTGTGCTTCTAGATCCGACAATGCAGTATTAACCAACAAGTAATCTAACTAACAATTCCTAAACTACTGTCTTATACACAGTGTAAGGGGATAAAGAATATGTACATAAGGATATATGAATGAGTGATGGTACAGAGCAGCATAGGCAAGATACAGTAGATGGTATCGAGTACAGTATATACATATAAGATGAGTATGTAAACAAAGTGGCATAGTTAAAGTGGCTAGTGATACATGTATTACATAAGGATGCAGTCGATGATATAGAGTACAGTATATATGTATGCATATGAGATGAATAATATAGGGTAAGTAACATTATATAAGGTAGCATTGTTTAAAGTGGCTAGTGATATATTTACATCATTCCCATCAATTCCCATTATTAAAGTGGCTGGAGTTGAGTCAGTGTCAGTGTGTTGGCAGCGGCCACTCAATGTTAGTGGTGGCTGTTTAACAGTCTGATGGCCTTGAGATAGAAGCTGTTTTTCAGTCTCTCGGTCCCAGCTTTGATGCACCTGTACTGACCTCGCCTTCTGGATGATAGCGGGGTGAACAGGCAGTGGCTCGGGTGGTTGATGTCCTTGATGATCTTTATGGCCTTCCTGTAACATCGGGTGGTGTAGGTGTCCTGGAGGGCAGGTAGTTTGCCCCCGGTGATGCGTTGTGCAGACCTCACTACCCTCTGGAGAGCCTTACGGTTGAGGGCGGAGCAGTTGCCGTACCAGGCGGTGATACAGCCCACCAGGATGCTCTCGATTGTGCATCTGTAGAAGTTTGTGAGTGCTTTTGGTGACAAGCCGAATTTCTTCAGCCTCCTGAGGTTGAAGAGGCGCTGCTGCGCCTTCTTCACGATGCTGTCTGTGTGAGTGGACCAATTCAGTTTGTCTGTGATGTGTATGCCGAGGAACTTAAAACTTGCTACCCTCTCCACTACTGTTCCATCGATGTGGATAGGGGGGTGTTCCTTCTGCTGTTTCCTGAAGTCCACAATCATCTCCTTAGTTTTGTTGACGTTGAGTGTGAGGTTATTTTCCTGACACCACACTCCGAGGGCCCTCACCTCCTCCCTGTAGGCCGTCTCGTCGTTGTTGGTAATCAATCCGACCACTGTTGTGTCGTCCGCAAACTTGATGATTGAGTTGGAGGCGTGCGTGGCCACGCAGTCGTGGGTGAACAGGGAGTACAGGAGAGGGCTCAGAACGCACCCTTGTGGGGCCCCAGTGTTAAGGATCAGAGGGGAGGAGATGTTGTTACCTACCCTCACCACTTGGGGGCGGCCCGTCAGGAAGTCCAGTACCCAGTTGCACAGGGCGGGGTCGAGACCCAGGGTCTCGAGCTTGATGACGAGCTTGGAGGGTACTATGGTGTTGAATGCCGAGCTGTAGTCGATGAACAGCATTCTCACATAGGTATTCCTCTTGTCCAGATGGGTTAGGGCAGTGTGCAGTGTGGTTGAGATTGCATCGTCTGTGGACCTATTTGGGCGGTAAGCAAATTGGAGTGGGTCTAGGGTGTCAGGTAGGGTGGAGGTGATATGGTCCTTGACTAGTCTCTCAAAGCACTTCATGATGACGGAAGTGAGTGCTACGGGGCGGTAGTCGTTTAGCTCAGTTACCTTAGCTTTCTTGGGAACAGGAACAATGGTGGCCCTCTTGAAGCATGTGGGAACAGCAGACTGGTATAGGGATTGATTGAATATGTCCGTAAACACACCGGCCAGCTGGTCTGCGCATGCTCTGAGGGCGCGGCTGGGGATGCCGTCTGGGCCTGCAGCCTTGCGAGGGTTAACACGTTTAAATGTCTTACTCACCTCGGTTGCAGTGAAGGAGAGACCGCATGTTTTCGTTGCAGGCCGTGTCAGTGACACTGTATTGTCCTCAAAGTGGGCAAAAAAAGTTATTTAGTCTGCCTGGGAGCAAGACATCCTGGTCCGTGACTGGGCTGGATTTCTTCCTGTAGTCCGTGATTGACTGTAGACCCTGCCACATGCCTCTTGTGTCTGAGCCGTTGAATTGAGATTCTACTTTGTCTCTGTACTGACGCTTAGCTTGTTTGATAACCTTGCGGAGGGAATAGCTGCACTGTTTGTATTCGGTCATGTTACCAAACACCTTGCCCTGATTAAAAGCAGTGGTTCGCGCTTTCAGTTTCACGTGAATGCTGCCATCAATCCACGGTTTCTGGTTAGGGAATGTTTTAATCGTTGCTATGGGAACGACATCTTCGACGCACGTTCTAATGAACTCGCACACCAAATCAGCGTATTCGTCAATGTTGTTATCTGACACAATACGAAACATATCCCAGTCCACGTGATGGAAGCAGTCTTGGAGTGTGGAGTCAGCTTGGTCGGACCAGCGTTGGACAGACCTCAGCGTGGGAGCCTCTAGTTTTAGTTTCTGTCTGTAGGCAGGGATCAGCAAAATGGAGTCGTGGTCAGCTTTTCCGAAAGGGGGGCGGGGCAGGGCCTTATATGCGTCGCGGAAGTTAGAGTAACAATGATCCAAGGTTTTTCCACCCCTGGTTGCGCAATCGATATGCTGATAAAATTTAGGGAGTCTTGTTTTCAGATTAGCCTTGTTAAAATCCCCAGCTACAATGAATGCAGCCTCCGGATAAATTGTTTCCAGTTTGCAAAGAGTTAAATAAAGTTCGTTCAGAGCCATCGATGTGTCTGCTTGGGGGGATATATACGGCTGTGATTATAATCGAAGAGAATTCTCTTGGTAGATAATGCGGTCTACATTTGATTGTGAGGAATTCTAAATCAAGTGAACAGAAGGATTTGAGTTCCTGTATGTTTCTTTCATCACAGGGGCAGCTCAGGACCGAGGGGCAGCTCAGGACCGAGAGGCAGCTCAGGACCGAGAGGCAGCTCAGGACCGAGAGGCAGCTCAGGACCGAGAGATAGCTCAGGCTGGTTGACGGCTCTGGCGGTTCCTGGCTGAATGGCCTGGCGGCTCTGGCGGATCCTGGCTGACTGGCGGCTCTGGACAGGCGGGAGGCTCTGGACAGGCGGGCGGCTCTGGACAGGCGGGCGGCTCTGGACAGGCGGGAGACTCTGGCGGCTCTGGACAGGCGGGAGACTCTGGCGGCTCTGGACAGGCGGGAGACTCTGGCGGCTCTGGACAGGCGGGGCTGACTCCCGGGCTTCCATCCGCGCCGCCGTGCTGCCTCCTCATACCAGCGCCTCTCCGTCTTCGCTGCCTCCAGCTCTTCTTTGGTGCGGCGATATTCTCCTGGCTGTGCCCAGATTCCTTTCCCGTCTAGGATCTCCTCCCAAGTCCATGTCTCTAAATAGTGCTGCCTCTCCTGCTGCTGCCTGTTACCACGCCGCTTGGTCCTTGGTTGGTGGGTGGTTCTTGCGTTGAAGGTGAGGAGGACCAAAATGTGTACGCGCAAAGTTTGACTGATCCAATGAACCATTCCATATCTGTTCAAAATGTTGTATCAAGACTGCCCAAATGTGCCTAATTGGTTTATTAATAACTTTCTAGTTCATAACTGTGCACTCTCCTCAAACAATAGCATGGTATTCATTCACTGTAATAGCTACTGTAAATCGGACAGTGCAGATAGGCAGAAAGCTTGAATTCTTGTTAATCTATATCGGATATGTCTGTCCTGGACTTTTTTTTGTTACTTACAACCTCATGCTGATCACATTAGCCTACGTTAGCTCAATCGTCCCGCGGGAGGGACACCGATCCCCTGGAGGTATATCAAAAAGCATTATGAAGATTCCGAAGGTAGATGCAAAAATGTGGATGGGTTTTTCTCATTACATGGTAGGCCTACTGTGTTGTCTGTATCCAAGTTAAATCTGTAATTCAATGATTTACAGAAAAGTACAATATGTGGTCTTTCTTTAATTCTCTCAATTTTAATGAAAGACCCTGGGGATGTGGAGTTAATCCCGAACATCTTTGTCATGTCCCTGGGATTAGGAATCTGTATGCTCAAATTGAGAGGAAAAGACTTTGTTAAGATTTTGTTAACTCTTTAGTAGATTCACATGTGCATATCTGGAGTGACTAATGATTTCCCTTTATCAAAATACACAGGGAACAGGGTGTGTAAATAAGGCTTGCAGGTTGGCCCGCGACTCCTTGTGCAGGCCCAAGAGAGGAGTTACCGTTACTGCAGAATCACTGTGCCGGCTGCCCCATAGAGATACTAATTTGGGGGATGCCCCTCTCTCTCACTTTTGAAACTGTGACAACCTCAAATAATCTCACTGCGGCAACCCCACTGATAGTGGGAGAAATGTTGATGCCATATAGGACTGTGACAGTCATGGAATATTGGAGGACAGTAATTGGCCAGTAACAATCCTTTTTATTAGATTTTTTGGCACATTATCTCCTCTCCTCCACTGCATGTACCGCCATATACAGTGCATTCGGAAAGTATTCAGACCTCTTGATTTTTTCCACATTTTATTACGTTACAGACATATTCTAAAATGGATTGCAATTGTTTTCCCCCCCTCACCAATCTACACACAATTCCCCATAATGACAAAGCAAAAACTGTTTTTTATACATTTTCGCAAATGTATAAAACATTTCAAACTGAAATATTATATTTACATAAGTATTCAGACCTTTTACTCAGTACTTTATTGAAGCACCTTTGGTAGCGATTACAGCCTCGAGTCATCTTGGGTACGACACTACAAGCTTAGTACACCTGTATTTGGGAGGTTTCCCCCATTCTTCTCTGCAGATCCTGTCAATCTCTGTCAGGCTGGATGGGGAGAGTCGCTGTTCAGGTAGGTCTCTCCAGAGATGTTCGATCGGGTTCAAGTCCGGGCTCTGGCTGGGCCACTCAAGGACATTCAGAGACTCGTCCGGAAGTCACTCCTGCATTGTCTTTAAAGGGTGCTTAGGGTCGTTGTCTTGTTGGAAGGTGAACCTTCGCCCCAGTCTGAGATCAAGAGCACTCTGGAGATTTTCATGAATGATCTCTCTATACTTTGTCTGTTCATCTTTCCCTCAATCCTGACTAGTCTCCCGCTGAAAAACATCTCCACAGCATGATTCTGCCACCACCATGCTTCACCGTAGGGATGGTGCCAGGTTTCTTCCAGACATGATGCTTGGTATTCAGGCCAAAGAGTTCAATCTTGATTTCATCAGACCAGAGAATCTTGTTTCTCGTTGTCTGAAGAGTCCTTTAGGCAAACTCCAAGCGGGCTGTCATGTGCCTTTTACTGAGGAGTGTCTTCCGTCTGGCCACCTGATTGGTAGAGTGCTGCAGAGATGGTTGTCCTTCTGGAAGGTTCTCCCATCTCCACAGAGGAACTCTGGTGCTCTGTCACAGAGTGACCATCAGGTTCTTGGTCACCTCCTTGACCAAGGCCCTTCTCCGATTGCTCAGTTTGGCCAGCTCTTGGAAGAGTTTTGGTGGTTCCAAACTTCTTCCATTTAAGAATGATGGAGACTACGGTGTTTTTTGGGACCTTCAATGCTGCAGACATGTTTTGGTACCCTTCCCCAGATCTGTGCCTCAACACAATCCTGTCTCGGAGCTCTACGTACAAGTCCTTCGACCTCATGGCTTGGTTTTTGCTCTGACATGCACAGTCAACTGTGGGACCTTATGTAGAGGTGTGTGTTTTAGAAAAAGGCTGTAACGTAACAAAATGATGAAAAAGTCAAGGGGTTTTGAATACTTTCAGAATGCACTGTAAATAAAACGAATAGAACAGGCACTCCCATTCAAGTCAATGATAGCATAATGAGTGGACACGCGTCTGGCAGCTATTGCGAGTGTACCCATTGGAGCAGAGCAGAAAGTAAAAGCAGGAAGTGTACCCATCAATATGTGCTGTGATTTGTTGATTCAACTCAACTGACATTCCAAATACATTCCATTGCATGAGTCACATCAGATAACAAACACATCATTTGAATTAACATTCTACATTTCTTTAAGGAGCAACAAAGTTTCATCACGTTGTTAGGGGTCCATGTTACCGCAGAAACGGACTCAACCGAATGCTTAATTTTTTTAGTTCATGACTTCTCATCCATAACCTTCGGTTATACGGTTATATGGTAATTGTGCCAGCCCTAGGCTATGCCTTGCCTACTCCCCCCAAATCAAATATTGATTGCTCATGTGATGGCTTGGGCTGCATTTATATTAGGCTATCCTACAGTAGCCTATGCCAATAGTACACATTTTTCACATGTATCAGTGAGCATAAAAATGGCTAATATTATAGGAAAAACATACAAATAATGGGAAACGCGAAAACTGTTATAAACGCGGGAAATATGTGCTATTCATATTGTCCTCCCCATGGACAGCGCGTCAAGTGGGGCAGCAGAGTTTTTTTTTTAAACAATGAATTTAATCAACTGTATTCCTATGTCAGGATGACCAAAATACATCCTGTAGCCTAGTCTAACCACTGTCCTGCGCGGTTTCAAGTAGGCAGTAAAGTGGAACAATTATATCAACCCGCACATCTTACCGGGAGATTGTCGCCCACGGTTGTAGATTCCACGGAAATGCACCTCAGGACCAACGGTCAATGTGAAGAATCACCATCCGCAAACAGGACATCGTCTGACTGTCAGTTACAGGCTCATTCACCATTCCGGAGGGGACTACTGTCCAATGAAAATTGACACATTTTCCTTCACTGCAGTATTAGCCAGGACAGCAGCACATGCTCAGAGACAGAACGGTCCCTACTCCTGCTGTTCTTGCATCTTTCATTAACTCTTTCTTCACCTCGGTGAGTAGTGGGTTTTATTGAGCTCTGGCAGAATTCAGAGCTGGGTCGTGTTCAGTAGGGAGAAACGTTTTAAACAGCAGAGGTACAGTACTACCTGAACTTGTCCAGTAAGAACAGGTTTTAGTTTCAATCTTCCATAGCTAAACGCTTTGCTACAGTGGGCCGGTTTGAAGAGGACCCAGGCCTTTATACACCAGGAAAACAGTTTCTCTTGATAGTGGGGACATACAAAACAGTGTCAGAGTGCATAACTTAAGCACCTTTATATGTAATACCTTTGGGAATTGAAATCACTATCTTGGTATTTCTATTGCAACGCACTTACCAACTGAGCCACACTGAACTCCAGTCACCATAAGCATTTACCAGAGAAACCGCTCAGGGATGGGAGTTTCCAATAGAAATTAAATGGACCCATACCCTGAACATGATATAGAGCCTTGTCTCTAAAACGGTCTGTCATTGACAGAACCTCTGTGACCTCTAAGCACTTTTAGAGGGAGTGGGCAGGGCCAAACCACTGCAGTTGTATATAGCAAAAAAAAAAAAAAATCTCAGCGCCCAATCAGAGGTCGCATATGGCAGATTGGGTTTGTATCAGGGTTGATATCCACATATGGAGGTGGTATGGTATAAATTGGAAGGCAAAAGATCAGATTCAATATAGTCCCTATATACACCCCTAAAGTAGGACTGGGAATTGCCAGGGACCTCACAATAAGATATCAAAATACTTAGGTGGAATACAATGTATTGTAATCAAAGGTGGTTGGTGGCACATTCATTGGGGAGGACGGGCTCATAGTAATGGCTGGAACGGCTTATTGATATGGTATCAAACGTGTTTGATGCCATTCCAGTCACTCCATTGCCACAATTAGGAGTCATCCTCCCCTCACCAGCCTCCGGTGACTGCCATTCTATATGCATCACGATTCTATATGTACTGCGATTCGATAGTTTGGTTTTATTCCGATTCAATGTTTTAAATATATTGCTCATAGTGTCTGCTGCACAGGTACAAGACGCCATGAGAAAAAAAAAAGTTGATCCGTCATGGCAATAAAAGTGGTGAAAACATGTTGGCTCACCACTTAAAAATAACATTGAGGTCAACCTATAGAAGGAGAAATACTGGAGTTTTGGCACAGGTACAGCCGACTAGCGCTAGCCAACTACCCAAAAACATATCTTATAGAATCTTTACATGGGAGTAACTCTACTGTATCGATTTCTATTATGCATGACTTTAGCCCAGAACCCTGAGCCTGATGGTCAAAAGGACTGCACTATGTAAAATTCAGTGTGCCAAAATTTAGGGACAAACCTGGTTGTGGAACACCTTGAACAGTAATCCCACACAAGGAAAAAAAAAAAAAATCAATCATCTTTTTAATTACATCATTGAAGCATAAATGCATTACTTGTGAAAAAGGTAGAAAAAACAGCATGTTTCAGTTTTTCTCAATAAGTTAAACCTCTCGGGCCAAATAGGGTCGGGCCTGCTCACAAAAAAACAGAATCAGAAAACTCTAGAAGCTTTCAAAAGAATAAACAATAACAACCAAGGAATTATTCTTATGTCATTGAAATTATTTCTCATTGTTGTGTATTTAATAAACATGTAAAAAAAAAACATTTTTTTTTGCAAATGGCTTATATTACAATACAGTCGTTCTTTCACCCTTTTCCACAGGGGTTTTCCACGCAACAACGCCAAGAAGTTGTCATGAAACTTTAAGTTAGCGTTTTTTTAATTAACAATTAAACTGATAAGCTGTCGGGTTATAGTTGGTAAAAAAAATAATAATAATAATTATAATTACAATGACGACAGTAATAACAAGGTTAAGTAATAAACACAGTCCTGTAGAGTCAGGAAGTCTTCTGATAGGCCAAAGCCTTAGAGCCACTCCTTCCATTCCCAAAAACAATTGGTCCATTGGTCTTTGACAGTTTTGCAGGCTCGTGCCGATTGGGTGAGATGATGGACAATCAATGATGGTGCTGCGGCTGTCAGCCCTCCTCCACTCAAATCCCCCCCCAACTCCATCTCTGGATGTGGAAAAATACATTCCCCGTTTCATTTACCTGGGGTAAGAAAACGAGGGTTTAGACTTCATCTCTTATACGCCACTATATGATTCTACTTCAGAACACAATAAAGTACTATTTAACAATGTAAAGGCATTCCTTTTGGAATATCTAGTATCTTATGAGCCCATAAATCGACAGGACATCTTAAAAGACGAAAGTCAGTGAAATAACAAAGACATCAAATCAATCAGCCAACAAATTAATCCTTGAACGAGAGGTGTCCTACCTTTGTGTAAAGGTTGTAGTGAGGTTCCTGCTGTGGTCAGTCAGTCCAGCTCATGTACCTGCTGCATAGGGGCAGAGGTGGTCCGGCCTGGCTCAGCGGTCCTCTTGGCCATGATATCCCACTGAGGGGCTTTGGGCTTCATACCTGGCAGAGGCGAGATGGATATTAATACAGTCACAGACACTAGGGAAAGGCATGTGAAATTATTGCACCATTTAAACAATATCAGGATTTTCGGAACACACAGAGAGACCGAGTAGCCAAACTTGCGCTAGGTTAGACAAACGTGTTGCTGCAAAAGGTTCTCTCATCAGGTAGTGTCGGTCTCGACTGCATCAAATCGATGTGAAGAAGATAGCTAATGTAACGGGGCTAATTGAGGCTATTTTGCTGCGCTCCCTGTCCTGGTCTACAACAACTCCATATTAAAACATCATATACCAGTTGGCTGATCGTTGTAATTGTAGCCTACTCCCTCATTTAGCCAACTGAATCCAATAATTTTAAATTCCATTTTGCATTGATTAGAAATCTCCCACTTCACTTGCTACACACAGAGCCTCTGACTGTACTGCCGCTTTGATTGACAGACAATAACACGCTACAAGTGTGAAGTGCGTAGGCTACCGGTACATCTTTTTGTTAATAGGGCACACTCATAAAAACTGTCATAAAACTGATTTATTAAAATGTCTAATGTAATGGTCTATCCTTGCAGACTATGTAGCAATGTCATATACATCATTTCACTTTAGACAAAGCCTTTTTTGTTAAAAATAGGCCTATACATATTTTTTCCCCCTTTGGAAAAATGGATAGTCTTGCAAGTAATGGAATACTAACGTCTGCTCGGATACTGAAATATTCTAATACCCGTGCCCATGGCTAGCAGACATAATCAAGATTCTAGTCTATTGTAAAGCCTTTGCGCTGCCTTCAGCACTGAGCGACTGATGCTGATGGAGCAGCAGAATTAAAAGGTTACCTCTACTGCCCCGTTGATCTTCTATAGTACTGCATGTTCATGCCTGACCTCTACTGCCCCGTTGATCTTCTATAGTACTGCATGTTCATGCCTGACCTCTCCTGCCCCCTGTTGGTCTTCTGTAGTAATGCATGTCTGACCTCTCCTGCCCTCTGTTGGTCTTCTGTAGTAATGCATGTTCATCTGCCCTGCAGCAGGAGATCCACTCCACCCAGTGACACACTTCCTGTCCCAAACCCTGACCCCAGACAGAAGGGTGTCTTATTAGATAGACAATTGTGTGAACAGGGCTATAATCAAACTGATTTATACAGCATATCAATGAGATTGATGGAAACTTGCTGTAGCATATTCATGTTAATAATGTAGTTGTGCAGTCCGTGACGTGTGCGTAACCAGAGGACAGATCAATTATTTTTCCTAAATGAAAATGAGACATGAAGTGGTGTTCAGACAGACAGCACATGCAGTTGAATTCGGAAGTTTACATGCACCTTAGCCACCTACATTTAAACTCAGTTTTTCACAATTCCTGACATTTAATCCAAGTTCAAATTCCCTTCCTTAGGCCAGTTAGGATCACCACTTTATTTTAAGAACTTGAAATGTCAGAATAATAGTAGAGAGAATGATTTATTTCAGCTTTTATTTATTTTACCACATTCCCAGTGGGTCAGAAGTTTACATACACTCAATTAGCATTTGGTAACATTGCCTTTACATTTTTCAGTTCTGCCCACAAATTTTCTATAGGATTGAGGTCAGGGCTTTGTGATGGCCACTCCAATACCTTGACTTTCTTGTCCTTAAGCCATTTTGCCACAACTTTGGAAGTATACTTGGGATCATTGTCCATTGGTTGGGATGGTGTTCGCCAGCTTGCAAGCATCCCCCTTTTCCTCCAAACATAACGATGGTCATTACGGCCAAACAGTTCCATTTCATCAGACCAGAGGACATTTCTCCAAAAAGTACAATCTTTGTCCACATGCGCAGTTGCAAATCGTAGTCTGGCTTTTTTATGGCTGTTTTGGAGCAGTGGTTTCTTCCTTGCTGAGCGGCTATGTTGATATAGGACTCGTTTTACTGTGGATATTGATACTTTTGTACCCGTTTCCTCCAGCATCTTCACAAGGTCCTTTGCTGTTGTTCTGGGATTGATCACACCAAAGTACGTTCATCTCTAGGAGACAGAACGCGTCTCCTTCCTGAGCGGTATGACGGCTGCGTGGTTCCATGGTGTTTATACTGGCTTACTATTGTTTGTACAGATGAACGTGGTACCTTCAGGCGTTTGGAAATTGCTCCCAAGGATGAACCAGACTTGTGGAGGTCTACAATTTCTTTCTGAGGTCTTGGCTGATTTCTTTTGATTTTCCCATGATGTCAAGCAAAGAGGCACTGAGTTTGAAGGCCTTGAAATACATCCACAGGTATATCTCCAATTGACTCAAATGATGTCAATTAGCCTATCAGAAGCTTTTAAAGCCACAACATCATTTTCTGGAATTTTCCAAGCTGTTTAAAAGGCAGTCAACTTAGTATATGTAAACTTCTGTCCCACTGGAATTGTGATACAGTGAATTATAAGTGAAATAATCTGTCTATAAACAATTGTAATAATTACTTGTGTCATACACAAAGTAGATGTCCTAACCGACTTGCCAATACTATAGTTTGTTAACAAGAAATGTGTGGAGTGGTTGAAAAATTAGTTTTAATGACTCCAGCATTCGTGTATGTAAACTTCCCAATTCAACTGTATTCTAAGGAGTCTGTCCAAACCCAGAGAAGATGTCTGTAGACACCAGCAGCACTGAAGGGTTACCCCAAACTCAGTCCTGCCCCTCCCTGGGTGCACATTTTGGTTTAATGCCCGAGCACGACACACATGATTCAAATAACCAACTCAGCATCAATCTTTGCTTATTTGAATCAGCTGTGTGGTGCTCGGGCCAAAACCAAAACGTGCACCCAGGGAGGAGCAGGACTGAGTTTGGGAAACCTTGTATTAGAAGACACGGGAGAACCACTCATTGTAGGTAGTTTATAGGCCTAGCTCCCTCCCTCCCTCCGTTACGCTCCACATCTCCCCCCACGTTTCTCCTTCTATCTCCATGCAACACACACATTGACAGGTGCCCCTCCCTTCTGATCATGGACATGGTCCCTTAGTGAGTGTGGACTAGCCCTGCTGTGGTCCAGGAGAGAAGGCTTATTAGGGGGCGAGGTCCCTGCGAACCACACCAACCCTCTGGTCTCACTCTGGTCTCAGATAGGTCCTGGCTACCGCGCCGTTACCATGACAACACCCGTCGTAGCCTAGAGCGATAAACACCACAGAGAAAGAAACCAGCCTTCACTACAGCCTACTGAGATGGATGTACAGAGACAAAGAGAGAGAAATGGAGAGAGCAGAACAAACAAAAAGAAGAGAACGGTGCAAGAGAAGAGGAGGGGGGTAAAGGAGAGAGCGACGGAGACAGATGGTGCAAAAATAATAAACTGTCAAGGGAGAGAGAGAGAAAGTGAAAGGCGGAAAGTTGGTGAGCGAAAAAAAGAGGGGCATGTATAACCAGTTACATTGAGACAAAGGGAGACGAGGGGGAGGGGTGGAGAAAGGGAGGCTGCAAAAATAAAGAAAAAAAGATGGCCCCTAAGACACAAGACGTTGGGGTGCCGACTCAAACCCCAATGGAGTGCAGCAATGACCACAACGGTTTTCCATCAACGTCCCAAGGGCTCCAACCCCTTTCTACTCCTCTCCCGCACCTCGGTCTCTCACCATCAATGCCGTTGTGCTGCTCGTAGGTGCGTTTGCCCAGGATGGTGGGCGAGCCGTTGTTGAGGATGTTGGGTGTGGACTTGATGGGCGTCAGGCTACCCGTGGTGACCGTCTGGCCACGCGGGGGGTCATGTTTGGGAGGGCACGGGTGGGCCTCTGGGGACCCGGAGAGAGGAGGACAGATGAGAGAGGAGGACAGAAGAGACAGGAGGGAGAGAAAGGAAGAGAACGGAAAGATATGAGTTTAAATCGTAAAATCAACACTGGCTAAAACAGACAATATATATAATACAGTATGCCATTTAGCAGACTGAAAATTAGAGACTACAGATGGGCGTAACAGATCCTCACCTAGATATCGGACAACAGACTCCAGAGGCTTCCTCTCAACTGGCTTCAGCGGCAAGGGCTTTTTGGGCTCGTCTGGCAACCGCAGCGCACCTGAAATGCACCAGAGTCAGAATGCATGTACCACATTTCAGCAGACCGTTAGATAAGACAGCCACTGAGACCGGTTCAAAACATTTTGTACCAGGGAAATAAAACAAGGGTTTCTTATTGGACAATTCCAGGTAGTCCCTCCCTGTTTTACTTAGTTTTCGTCCGTTTGGTGCCTTAATGAACAGGACCCAGGTCCTTGTCGTACTCTCGCTACGCCTTGATTTTGGGTGGTGAGGTGGTCGTAGGGGGTTGAGGGGTACAGTACTCACACTCTTGTTTGATTTGGGCTGTATTGAGAGGGAGGTAAGGGTGTCGGGCGAGGAAGCGCGGTCTGATGATGTCCTGACAAACTCGTCGGGCGGCGCGTGTCACCTGGGTGGTCTGTAGGTAGAAGGCCTGTTTCGTCTTGACAGCAAACTTGGGGCTCCCACCGTGACGCATGGGAACACTGTGAGGAGACTGGCGGGTGGGGGAACAGAGAGAGGATATGAGAAATTGTCAAGAGAATGGACAACAAATCAGAGACAAGAGTGGAGTCCAAGACAAAAAGTTGTAAGTTGTTATACAGAAGGGCTGGGAAGTTCTCTGGTCAGTTTTGCATTCTCCTTGAAAATGGTTTTATATTTTTTTAATACATGATCTCTCAGTTTGAGTTGTTTACCATGTTGTTGCGGTTGGGTCCAGGTCGCTCTCCTTCTAGTCTGGTTGGCATCTTCAGTCCTCCATACTTCTTCCAGTAGGTCCAGCAGGAGGCACATAGACGACACTGCATGTTGGGGGGACCCCACGAGTACCACTGGTACGAGCTGGTGGCTTCATGCACAGAGAGAAAGGAGGACACACACACGTCGAGAGACACCCACACACAGACTCAGTGAGTCTTTAAATCATTTAAGACTTTATTAACACTACTAAAATAGCTCGGAATAGATTCTACTGCAGCGTGAGCTGAGCTTTGCCTCGCTCTCCCGTCTTAACTCCCACTCCTTCATTGTTAAAGAACAGCAATAGAGATGGAGGCTTGGCTTGGAGCCTTGCTACCCAAGCATGGGGAAGAGATCATACTAGGATGATTCTCAAGGTTCTTCAGGAGGTACTGTATATCTGTACAAGGAGTACTCTTGACTCCCAGGTTTACTTCCTGGTCTCTTTTCTAACATCATCATGGTCTTTATTATATCATCCAGGAAACAGGAGAGTTGTGGCGTTACTCACTGTAGCAGCTTTCGCAGGCGCGGCCCAGACCTGGGGTCTGTCCTGGGGGAACTGATATCACCCCCAGGGCTCCAGGCAAACCCCCGGCTCCGACTGCGGCTCCAGCTGCCGCCCCGGAGCCGTTCACCAGGCCTCCCACACATCCAGGCTTTACACTGTTAACACTCAGCTGGTTGGGGTTGGGCTTGTTGCTATGAGGAAGTGGGCAGAGGATCAGAGACAGAGATGCAACGTACTGTATAATCTGCGGTCGTCACTATCTGGGCAAGTTGCAAAGTCATAAACCTCGCCAATTTCTACAATTTCTCTTCTTAAAATCAGATTTGAAACCTAACTGATAACCTTATGCCTAACCCGAACCTTAAATTAAGACCAAAAAACCTTGCAGCTTGACCATCTAGTGGGAACCGTCATCTGCAGCCAGTCCCAAATATCTCCCTAACCCTTCGGCACCATCCCGCCATTGTTTGCAGACTCTCCACCATTGCCGATTACACTTATACAGAGCATTCCGATCTGCAAAGGCCGAAGACTTAGCGGCAGGGTGCAAAATGGGACCCGCTGTAGGAGTCTGACAAGAAATCACAGTATCCCAGTCCCCAGTAGCCAGCCAGACAGATACTCACTAGTTGGGGATGTAGACTTGCTTCAACTTGCTCTCTGCTTCTGCTGCTTTTAACCGTTTCTGCTGTACGTATCTGTCTGTGGTCTTCCACATATAGTAGTACTCTATGATACTGGTCAGGGATTTCCAGGGGAGCTGCCGGGGGAGGACGAGACACAAGCGGTTTCAACATCACAGATATCCCACCGCCATGCTTTAGAGCCGTTTCCACCTCACAGCAAAGCGGTCCTCGCCATCATGCTTTAGGGCACTACATTAGTACATTTCCTACATCTTTGTAAGCAAATACTTTGATCTTCGGCAGGGGGAAATGAGCACTTGCGCTCTTAAAAAAAAAAAAAAAAAAAAGTTTGAAAGTGGCAACTGAATTGTCAGGATGCCAGAGAGCAAGCCCCACCCCTAACAGCAGCCCGTGGCTGTGGGCTGAGTAGTGCACCGACTAACCCACCACCAGGTGGCAGAATGAGGCACAGTGTAAAGACAGCAGAAACCTCATTTATTCTCCCCCCTCAGGGCAACAGCAGCACCTGGCTGACAGAGATATAGACATACAGTATCCATCTCTATGGCTACAGCAGACATGCTGGGCTCTCAATAGGATGCCTGTGAGTCTCTGAGTTGAGTGTCTCACTATTAGAGACATAAAGGATGGGCAGCTTTGATGGGGGTGGGGGCCACACATAAAAAACAAAAAAAAAAAACATTGCCCCCCCCCCACCCACCTTGCGAGCAAAACATTTTTACCCTCTTGAAAGCAGAGAGAAAACATTTACATTTTACTGTTAATTTCCTGCAATGCTACAAATTTTGCCATGGGGTAAAGATATTTTCTAACTAATTTCATGTAATAGTCATTCTGCCATGGGGAAATTGATCCGCGGGCCACCAGTTGCCCATCCCAGAGATACATATTGTGAGCCTTGAACTGAGCCGGTTCCATGTACATCAAGAGCCTCCTTGTCGAGGCTATTCCAAGCCAAGGCAGCAGAACCTTCCTGACTGGCGACCCGTCGGTCTGTACTCACAAAGTCCTGTTGTATGTCTGTGAAGTCTTTTCCGTATTTCTCCAGGGCCTCTTCAAACAGGTTGGCCTCGGAGGCGCTCCACTCCTCCATCTCGTCCCGGCAGAGAACAGGCCCTCCCTGGGGAACCAGTGCAGCGATGGCCCGCGTCATGTCATAACGCGTCTTATCCAGGCTGTCCATGGCATGGAACTGGGGGGAGGAGAGGGGGGAATGGCGGGTAGTGTTCGGTAGGCACAAAACAGAAGAAATACATCAAAACTGGGGCGGTACCATCTGTACTGGTTCAATATGAAACACTTCTGTGCGTTTTTAAATTCTATTTAACATTATCGAGGCAAGTCAGTTAAGAACACATTGTTATTTACAATGACGGCCTACCAAAAGGCAAAAGGCCTCTTGCGGGGATGGGGGCCTGGGATTAAAATAAATACAATATAATTATAGGACAAAACACACATTTCATTTGATTTTATTTTTTTATTTTTATTTTACCTTTATTTAACTAGGCAAGTCAGTTAAGAACAAATTCCTCTTTTCAATGATGGCCTAGGAACAGTGGGTTAACTGTCTGTTCAGGGGCAGAACGACAGATTTTTTACCTTGTCAGCTCGGGGATTTGAACATGAAACCTTTCGGTTACTAGTCCAACGCTCTAACCACTAGACTACCCTGCCGCCCCACAACATAAACAGAAACCTAGGACAACATAGCGAGGCAGCAACACATAACATGGCAGCAGCACAAAACATGGTACAAACATGATTGGGCACAGACAACGGCACAAAGGGCAAGGAGGCAACAACAATACATCACGCAAATCAGCCACAACAGTCAGTAAGATTGCCCATGATTGAGTCTTTGAATTAAGAGATAACTGTGTGCCCTAATGAACACAACCCTGGTTTTTCCACATACACCCAGCAAACAAAACCCACCCTCGTAACATACAATTCAAGCAAAGGGTCCCCATTATTCTGCTCGTCAAAGCCACCAAGTTTAAGGAACAAAGCATAGTCAAAAAAACAGAAGTGGATGGGCTATTATCTTGTCACTTGACTTAGTGTGAGAGTCTCTATTGGCGAGTCTGAGAGGATGTGTGTTGTGCGCATGTGTTCATGGATGTGTGTACTCTGAAAGCTGGAGCTCGGAGGCCTGTGTTTCATGTTTTATATATGAGGTGCAGAAGTGGGCCGGAACGTGTGGCGTCTGGGGCAGGCTGAAGCCTGCTCGTTACTGATCCTCACACTATGGCAAGCGAACACACCTCACATACACACCTTCTACTGTAGCTCCCAGCATACCCCTGGGCTAACAGCACTCAACTCTGGCCTGACCCTACCTAGGGAAGTGGGCAATGTGTGTGTGTCTTACCAGGGTGATGTCTCGAGAGGCAGCAGCAGCACTCATGTGAAGACTGGGCTGCCGGACAGAACTACTGCAGTCTAGAGCCCGCGCAAAGGTACCAACTGACCTGAGAGAGAGAGGGATGAGGAGGCAGAGGGAAAGAGATGGATGAGACAGGGATACAATTTTTACATTTACGTTATTTAGCAGATGCTCTTATCCAAAGCGACTTAGAGTGCCAGATATCATGTTTTTGGCAATAGTGCAAATCTGACTATATGGACCAGTCTTCTTACTGATCTGATACCCTTGCACCCAGTTTTATCGAGCCTGCCAAAAAATGTCTTTCTAAAAAATATTTTACACTGGCTATCCAGTTCACAGCAGTCTTACCAAGGCACTTCTCCTACAGTAGAACCACTTACCCATTCACCACAGCCCACCGGACCGGAGCCACTTACCGAGCCACAACCAGGAACTGGTCGATCTGTTTCTCTGTGAGGGGACTGCTGGGGTCCCACACCCTCTCCTCCAGCTCGGCCAGGTCCCTGCCATCCTCCTCACCTGGGGGTCCAATTAGCACAGTCACCAGTGAGTAAGCAGTCAGCACAGTCACCAGTGAGTAAGCAGTCAGCACAGTCACCAGTGAGTAAGCAGTCAGCACAGTCACCAGTGAGTAAGCAGTCAGCACAGTCACCAGTGAGTAAGCAGTCAGCACAGTCACCAGTGAGTAAGCAGTCAGCACAGTCACCAGTGAGTAATCAGTCAGCACAGTCACCAGTGAGTAATCAGTCAGCACAGTCACCAGTGAGTAATCAGTCAGCACAGTCACCAGTGAGTAAGCAGTCAGCACAGTCACCAGTGAGTAAGCAGTCAGCACAGTCACCAGTGAGTAAGCAGTCAGCACAGTCACCAGTGAGTAAGCAGTCAGCACAGTCACCAGTGAGTAAGCAGTCAGCACAGTCACCAGTGTCAGCACAGTCACCAGTGAGTAAGCAGTCAGCACAGTCACCAGTGAGTAAGCAGTCAGCACAGTCACCAGTGAGTAAGCAGTCAGCACAGTCACCAGTCTGATACACTATTGGACTAGACAGCCCTGTGGTTAACAAAAGTCAATTTAGTTCTGGCTAAATTGACAACCGTCTTGGGGTGTTGTGGTTACGATTTCTTCGATAGAGGGATCCACAAAACGGTGAATAGCCTGCCCTTTGACCCTCTCCAACTCTATTTGTGTGACATGGCTCCTCAGTAAAACTCACTTTGATAACACACTCCTTGTCATCACGTTGCAAATTTGTTCCAATTGCAGTGGGTTTATTAGGCAGTGGGACAGACGCCCATGCCCTCCTACTGACTGAGCCTTGAGATGAGATTGGACCCTGCTTGCACTACCAGAGAGAATACTAGCCAGGAGGCTAATCTACCAGCCAGCGTGTCACATTTACCTATGGAAAATGCTAACCGTCCAGTTTTGTGTACGAGTGTCTCTGGCGTACGTACCCTCTTTAAGGAAGTCTGTGATGTCTGCCTGGTACTTGTTCCCCACCCTGATCTCCCCTTTATCAGCCAGCAGAGTCTTCTGTTGGGGGTCGTAGACCAGGGAGTAGAAGAACGCATCCTGGAGAGAGAGAGAGGGAGGAGGAAGAGAAGTGGGAGGGAAAAAAAGGAGGGATAGAGAGAAGAGAGACATTAGAAAAGAGTTAGAAGTAGGAATTAAGAAATTGAGTGGGGTTGTGGATTGTGTGTGTGTGTGTGTGTGTGTGTGTGTGTGTGTGTGTGTGTGTGTGTGCGCACGTATGTAGAGAGCAGTCTTTCGTCTCCTCATTACTGACTGTGAGAAGAACATTCTGGGTCAACACACTGAATTATTCATACAGCACTAAGTCTCACAACTAACACACATCACAGTCAGTTGGACACAGGCACACACAAACTCATCCAACATGGTCATACAGTACCAGTCAACAGTTTGGACACATCTACTCATTCCAGGGTTTTTCTTTATTTTTACTACTTTCTACATTGCAGAATAATAGTGACATCAAAACTATGAAATAACACACATAGTAACCCAAATTAAATATAAGTAGCCACCCTTCGCCTTGACAGCTTTACGCACTCCTGGCATTCTTTCAACCAGTTTCACATGGAATGCCTTCCCAACAGTCTTGAAGGAGTTCCCACATATGCTGAGCACTTGTTGGCTGCTTTTACTTCACTCTGCAGTCCAACTCATCCCAAACCATCTCAATTGTGTTGAGGTCGAGGGATTGGGGAGGCCAGGTCATCTGTTACAGCACTCCATCACTCTCCTTCTTGGTCAAATAGCCCTTACACAGCCTGGGAGGTGACAAAATATATCCAATCTGGTTTGCGCTTAGTGGGACTATCACTGCAGAATGCTATGCTAGCCATGCTGGTTAAGTGTGCCTTGAATTCCAAATAAAATCAATGAGTGTCACCAGCAAAGCACCATCACACTTCCTCCTCCATACTTCACGGTGGAACCACACATGCGGCTATCATCCATTCACCTACTCTAAGTCACACAAGGACACAGCATTTGGAACCAAAAATATCAAATTTAGACTCATCAGATTAAATGACAGATTTCCACCGGTCTAATGACCATTGCTTGTGTTTCTTGGTCGAAGCAAGTCTCTTATTCTTATTGTCTGTTACTTGAACTCTCAAGCATTTATTTGAGCTGCAATTTCTGAGGCTGGTAACTCTAAAGAACTTATCCTCTGCAGCAGAAGTAACTATGTGTCTTACTTTCCTGTGGCGGTCCTCATGAGAGCCAGTTTCATCATAGCAATTGATGGTTTTTGCGACTGCACTTGAAGAAATGTTCAAAGTTCTTGACATTTTCCGTATTGACTGACCTTCAGGTCTTAAAGTAATGATGGACTGTTGTTTCTCTTTGCTTATTTGAGCTGATCCACATGCGTTATTTCATAGCTTTGATGTCTTCACTGTTATTCTACAATGTAGAAAATAGTTTAAAAAAATAAAAACCCTTGAATGAGTAGGTGTGTCCAAACATTTGACTGGTACTGTACATCAAAGCCATACATAAGAGGCTATGGCACACACCATTCACTCTCTGAGAAGACAGTGTGTGAGGACAGTAAAGACAGCCACCTACCTCCCGGTCCAGATATGATTTCAGAGCCTCAGTCTCATTGAGCAGAGTGACACAACACTTCCCCCTGAGACAGACACAATCTGATTGAGATGTAGCTCTTAAATACAGTACAGCCGTATAACACCAATGCGTTCCTATAATACAGGTGAAAGTGCCATCTGTTTTCCAGGCTGTGTTTTAACATATAACAACTCTCATGGTCTGTAGCAAGGAGCTAACATAAGGTGAGATGGTAAGTACATGTCATACCGGATGTGTGTAGCAGGTAATGACTCTAGCTGCCGGGACAGGAACAACTCTCTGTGTCTCAGCTGGTGTTTCTGTTTCTCTGGCAGGTCAACTGGGTTCAACTCCGGGTTCTCCATCTCCTCCTCCAGCTCTCCTGATAGGGGTCAAAGGTCATGTTAGTTAACTCGCACACACACACACACACACACACACACACACACACGGGGGTTTCGGGCAGAACTGGCAAGGACTGAGCCAAGTGCGGGCACCACATACTGAAGAACCAGAGACCTAGAGCGAAAAACTAAAGGATTAGATGCTACAGAGATTTGTTTTCCAGGAAAACAGTGACGACAAACAAAAACAGTATTCACACCATGAAGGTAGCTAGGGTAATGAGGCAGATGAGCTAGGGTAATGATCCATAGGAGTTCACGTCAATGCTTTGTGGCACTGCAGGTGCCAGGCTCATTTAGTAAATGAGAATATTGATCCCTGCCTGGACTGGTGAGTTTGTCTATAAGCCCCTCTATTCTCCCCCAGCATGTTTCTCTCTAACCTCTCCCTCTATTTCTTTCTTTATACCCCCTCTCCATGTGGGAGAAGACACAGAAGAGACTGTAATTGCAGCAGGCGTTGGATGCGTGTGATCTATGAGGAAGGAGCTCAGGGCGGGAGGGAGACGAGGGGGGAGGCGAGAGAGCGACAGTGCATTCGGAAAGTATTCAGACCCCTTCACTCTTTGTTACGTTACAGCCATATTCTAAAATGGATTCAACATCCCCACAGCATGATGCTGCCACCACCATACTTCACCGTAGGGATAATGCCAGCTTTCCTCCAGATGTGACACTAAGCACTTCGGCCAAAGAGTTCAATCTTGGTTTCATCAGAGCAGAGAATCATGTTTCTCATCATCTGAGAGTCCTTTAGGTGCCTTTTGGCAAACTCCAAGCGGGCTGTCATGTGCCTTTTACTGAAGAGTGGCTTCCGTCTGGCCACTCTACCATAAAGACCTGATTGTTGGAGTGTTGCAGAGACGGTTGTCCTTCTGGAAGGTTCTCCCATCTCCAAAGAGGAACTCTAGAGCTTTGTCAGACCATTCTCCCCCGATTGCCCAGTTTGGCCGGGCGGCTAGCTCTAGGAAGAGTCTCGGTGGTTCTAAACTTCTTCCATTTAAGAATGATGGAGGCCACTGTGTTCTTGGGGACCTTCAATGTTACAGAAATGTTTTGGTACCCTTCCTCAGATCTGTAAATCAACACAATCTGTGCCTCTCGGAGCTCTATGGACAACTCCTTCTACCTCATGGCTTGGTTTTTGCTCTGACATGCACTGTCAACTGTGGGACCTGTCTCATAGCAAAGGGTCTGACAACAAAAGGATCTGTTTTTAAATTAAATTAAAACCTGTTTTTGGTTTGTTATTATGGGGTACTGTGTAGATTGATAAGGAAAACAAATCATTTAATCAATTTCAGAGTAAGGCTGTAACGTAACAAAATGTGGAATAAGTGAAGGGGTCTGAATACTTTCCAAATGGACTCTGTGTGATTAAGATCCACATCTATATATATATATATATATAAGGAGCGAGGGTGACCGAGAGAAAGAAGGGAGAGGGAAGACGAGAGAGACCAGCAGGCACATGCTCCAGCTCATTTGAAGTTTCATTAGAGAAGGCGCTAGACCGGAGACAGGGAGACCCAGGAGAGAGGGAGACTGAACCCAGAGAGAGGGAAACCGAGACCGGAGAGAGGGAAACCGAGACCGGAGAGAGGGAAACGGAGAGAGGAGACCCAGAGAGAGGGAAACAGAGACCGGAGAGAGGGAAACAGAGACCGGAGAGAGGGAAACCGAGACCGGAGAGAGGGAAACCGAGACCGGAGAGAGAAGCAATCAAAGGATTTCCAGGCGAAGGGAAGTGGGACCAGAATCAATAAGTGCTCACTCTTGCCAACACTCACTCAGCACCCACAAGACAGACTCTTATAGAGACTCTCTTCTTATAGACACCATCACAGAATGGACAGACACTACAGTCCATAGTCCCACAGCCAAACCAATCTGACAAATCATGTACGTTCAGGCAATAGATAGTTGGCCAATGGGCATAACTGATGCGGACAATATAGCTAGAGGGATCTTTTACCATGCCATTTCGGAATCGGACAATATTAGCTAAAAATGCCTTGGTAACAGCCCGATGTCTAGTTTAACACCATGCCTAAACCTTGCGCGCATATCTATCGGAATCGGACAATATTTAAAAATGCCAACATCGGTAACAGCCCGATGTCTAGTTTAACACCATGCCTAAACCTGATGCATATCTATCGGAATCGGACAATATTAGCTAAAAATGCCAACATCGGTAACAGCCCGATGTCTAGTTTAACACCATGCCTAAACCTGATCGGAATCGGACAATATTAGCTAAAAATGCCAACATCGGTAACAGCCCGATGTCTAGTTTAACACCATGCCTAAACCTGATGCGCGCATATCTATCGGAATCGGACAATATTAGCTAAAAATGCCAACATCGGTAACAGCCCGATGTCTAGTTTAACACCATGCCTAAACCTGATGCGCGCATATCTCGGAATCGGACAATATTAGCTAAAAATGGACAATAGTTTAACACCATGCCTAAAAATGCCATAACGGAATCGGACAATATTAGCTAAAAATGCCAACATCGGTAACAGCCCGATGTCTAGTTTAACACCATGCCTAAACCTGATGCGCGCATATCTATCGGAATCGGACAATATTAGCTAAAAATGCCAACATCGGTAACAGCCCGATGTCTAGTTTAACACCATGCCTAAACCTGATGCGCGCATGTGCAAATTGATTTTGCCCCCCCCCACCACCACCACCACCACGACACAAGTTGAAATATCAAAACAAACTCAACCAATTATATTACATTTGGGGACAGGTTGAAAAGCATTAAAACATGTATGGCAATTTAGCTAGCTAATTTGGGATATAAATGTTGATTTGTTATTTTACCGCTACTCCGACAATTAATCCACACATAAAAACAGTCAACCGAATCGTTTCTAGTCATCTCTCCTCCTTCCAGGCCTTTTCTTCGTTGGACTTTATGCGGCGATTGGCATCTAACTTTCAGAATATGGTGTAAAACCAGAACCGACCGACCTCAGTTAATCTTTCAAATCACCCACGTGGGTATAACCAATGAAGAGCTGGCACGTGGAGACATTCTTCTATAAACCAATGAGGAGATGGGAGAGGCAGGACTTGCACCGCGTTCAGCGTCACAAATAGAACTGACTTCTATTTTATCCCTTGGCTACGCAGAAACTTGTTGGCTAGCGCGAGCAGTGCATTCATTGAATAACATGCATGCGTACATTTATTTTGCAACGCACGCGACGTGAGCAGTGTGGTCAGCACGTAACACCGATGTCAAAGCTGACGTGCATACCTATATAACGTAGGTACTTGACTTAAACGTTGCGCTACAAGTATTCCTAACCTAGTCCACAACGTCTGCTGTGTGGATCGGAGCAGTCATTTGAAAGAGTAAGAATATTTCAGCGAGACAACTAAGGTGAAATCCATTAACGCCAAGATCATGGAATTCATTGCCCTTGACAATCAACCGTTCTCTGTCATGGGTGATGTTGGCTTTTGCTATTTTTCAGATGTTGCCCTACCGGAGTTGCACAGTAATAACTGCCATTAGCTTCACGACATACTATGGAACGCCGTTTGGGTCTTTGCGTGTCAAAAAAAATATGTCAAATAAACAAGCAAACACAGGACACGAACGGTGTTTACACAATACCGTGTTGGTAATAAAGTGTTATTTGTTCGACCGCAACTTCTGGGGTAGCGAGCTAGCTTTAGCTTGGTACCTGGCTAGCACCAATACAACCAGCCTGAAAACAATGACCAGTAGAAACTGCAGTCATTTTCATTATTCTTAGCAATGATTTAGGAATCCTTGTGAGTAAGTATTAGCTAGGTAGCCACTTGTTCACCTTTTGAAATTGAACTTCAGTTCATGAAAATAAATAGCTAGCCAGCTACTTAGCCCTGTTGCCCAAAGCTAACGTTAGAAGCAGCCAGCCAGCGCCATCTGGCTAGTAGGCTCGATCGTGTTGTGAAGCTAGCCACAATAAGGATTAGGCACAATAGTTGAATTTGCAGTTTGCCTTCAACATAAAAGTACCTATTTGAAAGCAATGCAGAAGGTTACAATTGATGGAATCATGACATATTTAGACTAGATAAATGTTAAACAAGGTTGGAATCTGAAGTTGGAATGTGAAGCAATGAAATGGGGTATCAGTCTACTCGGTGCCACCCACAGAAAACAACTGTTAAGAGTTTACACACATATTAGCGTTGTAGCTCTTATCTCGGGACTGTGTGTGTGAAATCACCTCCCCAGTCAGCCCATTGCGTGTATTGACATTCATAATGCACTGTACAGCTTTACCTAAGGATTGGGGATTAATGAAATGGGGTATCAGTCTACTCAATACTAGAGGTCGACCGATTAGGATTTCTTAACGCCGATACCGATTATTGGAGGACCAAAGAAGCCGATACAGATTAAATCGGATGATTTAAAAAAAATGTATTTGTCATAATGACAATTACAACAATACTGAATGAACACTTATTTTAATCTAATATAATACATCATTAAAATCAAATTAGCCTCAAGTAAATAATGAAACATGTTCAATTTGGTTTAAATAATACAAAAACAAAGTGTTGAAGAAGTACAATATGTGCTATGTAAGAAAGCTAACGTTTCAGTTCCTTGCTCAGAACATGAGAACATATGAAAGCTGGTGGTTCCTTTTAACATGAGTCTTCAATATTCCCAGGTAAGAAGTTGTAGGTTGTAGTTATAGGACTATTTCCCTCTATACCATTTGTATTTCATTAACCTTTGTTCTTATAGGCACTTTAGTATTGCCAGTGTAACAGTGTAGCTTCCGTCCCTCTCCTCGTTCCTCCCTGGGCTCGAACCAGCAACACAACGACAACAGCCACCATCGAAGCAGCGTTACCCATGCAGAGCAAGGGGAACAACTAGTAGAAGGCTCAGAGCGAGTGACGTTTGAAACGCTATCAGCGCACGCTAACTAGCTAGCCATTTCATTTCGGTTACACCAGCCTCATCTCGGGAGTTGATAGGCTTGCTCATAAACAGCGCAATGCTTGACGCACAACAAAGAGCTGCTGGCAAAACGCACGAAAGTTCTGTTTGAATGAATGTTTACGCTCCTGCTTCTGCCTACTATCACTCAGTCAGATACTTGTATGCTCAATCAGATTATATGCAACGCAGGAAACGCTAGATAATATCAACCATGTGTAGTTAACTAGTGATTATGATTGATTGTTATAAGATAAGTTTAATGCTAGCTAGCAACTTACCGTGGCTTACTGCATTCGTGTAACAGGCAGTCTCCTTGTGGAGAGCAAAGAGAGAGAGGCAGGTCGTTATTGCGTCGGACTAGTTAACTGTAAGTTTGCAAGATTGGATCCCCCGAGCTGACAAGGTGAAAATCTGTTCTGCCCCTGAACGAGGCAGTTAACCCACCGTTCCTAGGCCGTCATTGAAAATAAGAATGTGTTCTTAACTGACTTGCCTAGTTAAATAAAAAGTATAAAAAATAATAAATACATTAAAACATAATGATAATAAAAATCGGCGCCCAAAAATACCGATTTCCGATTGTTATGAAAACTTGAAATCGGCCCTAATTAAAATCGGCCATTCCAATTAGGTCGGTCGACCTCTACTCAATACATGTTGTTTTCCCAACGTCCTCCTCAGAGTTATTAGACTCCAAAAACATCCACGCTGTATTGTTTTTCCTCGGGAATAGTGTTCAATATACATAGGTTGACAAAAAATGTGGCTCAATTCACAGTTGTTTCAGAGTCCCGCAATAAGAGCTACGACGCTAATGTTCTCTGGGTGTCACTGAGTAGACTGATAACCCATGTCATTGATCCACAATCCATAGATAAGACTACAGTGAAATAAGTATGCCCCAATGCAGTTCTAAAAGAATAATACATTCCGTGTGATTAACAGATGTGAAATTAACAAATTGTGTCTTTTGTTGATTTATATATAACATTCCATCCTCATTAGCATGATCTATTCAATTTTGGCATAAATCTACTTTGTATTCATTTACATCACTGTCTATGACATACTTTTATTTTGAAGGCAAACCGCAAAGTCCAATATTGGGCTTATCCTTATTGTGGCTGGCTTCACAAATGGGTCCGACCCACCATTAATCAAATAAGAGCAGTCTTATAAAATTAGGGTTATTTTTAGATGACACCTAGCTATATAGTTTGCTAGCAACTATAGCTACTGAAATAGATGTCGTTTTGCTATGTTGTTCAACCTCTTGTCGTCTGAGATTCCCAAAGATTGGAAAGCAGCTGCGGTCATCCCCCTCTTCAAAGTGGGGGACACTCTTGACCCAAACTGCTACAGACCTATATCTATCCTACCATGCCTTTCTAAGGTCTTCGAAAGCCAAGTCAACAAACAGATTACCGACCATTTCGAATCTCACCATAACTTCTCTGCTATGCAATCTGGTTTCAGAGCTGGTCATGGGTGCACCTCAGCCACGCTCAAGGTCCTAAACGATATCTTAACTGCCATCGATAAGAAATATTACTGTGCAGCCGTATTCATTGATATTCAACCTTCCAGGCAAGCTTCAATGCCATACAACTCTCCTTCCGTGGCCTCCAATTGCTCTTAAATACAAGTAAAACTAAATGCATGCTCTTCAACCGATCGCTACCTGCACCTACCCGCTTGTCCAACATCACTACTCTGGACGGCTCGGACTTAGAATACATGGACAACTACAAATACTTAGGTGTCTGGTTAGACTGTAAACTCTCCTTCCAGACCCATATCAAACATCTCCAATCCAAAGTTAAATCTAGAATTGGCTTCCTATCCTTCACTCATGCTGCCAAACATACCCTTGTAAAACTGACCATCCTACCAATCCTCGACTTTGGCGATGTCATTTACAAAATAGCCTCCAATACCCTACAACAAATTGGATGCAGTCTATCACAGTGCAATCCGTTTTGTCACCAAAGCCCCATATACTACCCACCATTGCGACCTGTACGCTCTCGTTGGCTGGCCCTCGCTTCATACTCGTCGCCAAACCCACTGGCTCCATGTCATCTACAAGACCCTGCTAGGTAAAGTCCCCCCTTATCTCAGCTCGCTGGTCACCATAGCATCTCCCACCTGTGGCACACGCTCCAGCAGGTATATCTCTCTAGTCACCCCCAAAACCAATTCTTTCTTTGGCCGCCTCTCCTTCCAGTTCTCTGTTGCCAATGACTGGAAAGAACTACAAAAATCTCTGAAACTGGAAACACTTATCTCCCTTACTAGCTTTAAGCACCAACTGTCAGAGCAGCTCACAGATTACTGCACCTGTACATAGCCCACCTATAATTTAGCCCAAACTACCTCTTTCCCTACTGTATTTAATTTATTTATTTTGCTCCTTTGCACCCCATTATTTTCATTTTTACTTTGCACATTCTTCCATTGCAAATCTACCATTCCAGTGTTTTACTTGCTATATTGTATTTACTTTGCCACCATGGCCTTTTTTTGCCTTTACCTCCCTTATCTCACCTCATTTGCTCACATCGTATATAGACTTGTTTATACTGTATTATTGACTGTATGTTTGTTTTACTCCATGTGTAACTCTGCTTTGCTTTATCTTGGCCAGGTCGCAATTGTAAATGAGAACTTGTTCTCAACTTGCCTACCAGGTTAAATAAAGGTGAAATAAAATAAAATAAATAAAAATGTTCTTGTGGAAGAACATTGTTTGCATCCATGATCTAGCTAGCTTTTTAAAATTTAAATGACCAGCCCTGTAGGTGAGCGAGACAACTTTACCAGCATCACAGCATACGTATCAATGAAGCATTGTGACATGAAATACAAGTGAGTGTAATCAATGTGTAATAGCCACGCTAAAGAAATGAATGAACGTGTTAAATTATTCTGTGACGTGCAGTCATATACAGGTCCTGATTGGTCAACAAGCTTATTTGACGTGTATTAACGAAACAGCACAGCAAGTATGTGAAAGAAATAGGTTTTGATTATGTTTTACTGGTAATGGGGACATACGTAAATGGTCAGAGTGGTGTGTGTGTGTGAAGTGTGTGTAACCTTTATTTAACTAGGCAAGCCAGTTAAGAATTATCTTTTACAATGACGGCCTGGCCTACCCCGGCCAAACCCGGACAAAGCGGGGCCAATTGTGCTCCGTCCTATGGGACTCCCAATATTAGTTTTGGATTACATTATATTTGACTAGTCGGCTGTACCTGGTCAATAATAAAAATCGCAGTACATATAGAATCACAATACATATTGTATAGGCAGTACTGTGTTAATATCGTCCCAGGCAATTCCCAGCCCGAGTTGAAGAGGGTCAACCATCAGGCCTGCTTTGGCCTGGGGGTATGTAGCCAGGTGGTAGACAGGTGCAGTGGCACCATTATCACCAGCCCCTGACTGACTCCCTGAGCCATGACCCACTCTATCCATAAAAAGACACAGCCAATTTTGTGGCACATCACCAAATCCATACTCTCCACAAATTGCCTCTCCATGCCTCTCCTGCCCGTACCAATTCTCAATTATTGATGAATGAGAGGCCTTACGAGTAGAGGGAAAGAAGAGAGGAGCGACACCTCAGATCCTGAGCTCTGAAGGACTTTTACTTTATTTCAATGATGCATTCTTCTAAAAGTTATGAAGTCTAGCCTACATTGAGAAACGGTTCTTCTGTACTTCCCCACTCGTTTTTTTTGTGAATGGATTCATTGTCACCATTGATGTCTATTGTTTACTGAAACCAACAGCCTAGAGTTCTAGAGCTCTCAGAATAGAAACGGAAATTAAAGAGAGGCTAAGTCATATGGGCCTGAGGGAGGGGCCAGAGGAGCAAAAGGCCATGTCAGTGGAACCGACCACTCAGGAGGCAGCTCTGCCGACAGGGGCGGGGCTAAGACATGGAGTAAGGGTGCAGTCACAGGCCCTCTAAGGGAAGGCTCCAACCGAATCCCGGCAAGGGAAATATTTGATCTGTGACTCACAGCACACACACACACACCGCACAGGCAATAATCCAGAATGGAGAAAGAAAGCCATCCGGTACAACACAAGGACAATGTTCCACAGGGCCACTCTCAGAGTGTAAAGTTCCCTCTCCCATTTCCAAACACACACACTGTTTGGGAAAGCCAACAGGCCCTCAGATTTCCCCCTTTTCCCTCTTTGTCCTTGGGCTGACGGCTCCAGAACTCAGACAGGATACAGCAGCAGCCCACCACCACACCCATGGGGTGAAGAGCCATTCCTTACATGCATACTTCACATATTGCAAATGGCTGTCTGGGGTAGCGTCCCAAACGGCACCCTGTTCCCTACATAATGCACCGAGTCCAGGTCGCAAGTAGTGCACTATATAGGGAATAGGGTGCCATTTGGGACAATTAGGAATTCTGGAGGGACTGACTGATGGTGCTGGCTGCACATAGAACCAAGAGGCCCATACTCCACACACAAACCAGCACAAGTTGGGACTGTCCGGGACACACACAGCTCTCAAAAATGAACAAGTGGTTCTCCCGCAGGAACACACAGAGAAAGAGAAGAGAGGAGAGAGCTCATGGACTCCTGGGTTTTAGAGTTGGATAAATGTAGATAAACTTGCATTTTTTTCACAAGGACTTATACAGTATACTAACCTAAACATTAAAACCTCCAATCCAATTTTTTTTTACTTGATTTTGGACAAAATGACCTGAATGGACTATTACTAACTAAGGACTATCAAGGAAGAAAAAAAACTTCTAACAAACCAAAACCTGCAGAAGAAACACAGTGGAACCTGGAAATACCCTCCAACACAAAACTGAGTGAGTAATATTCAGTCCGAAGCTACTAGCCAAAAATGAAAGGACAATAATCTCTAGGTAATTTTGTTATGTAAAGCTACCCTAAGTCTGATCACACCTCTTCAAACTAAAGGATAGTCACACCACCCACCCCCCTCCAGCACTGAACACACAGAGGTCCCACAACTGCACTACTCCTCCATCACTCAGAGCGAGACACGGTGGAGCTCAGAGCGAGACACGGTGGAGCTCAGAGCGAGACACGGTGGAGCTCAGAACGAGAAGCGAGACAGGGTGGAGCTCAGAGCGAGACACGGTGGAGCTCAGAGCGAGAAGCGAGACACGGTGGAGCTCAGAGCGAGACACGGTGGAGCTCAGAGCGAGACACGGTGGAGCTCAGAGCGAGACACGGTGGAGCTCAGAGCGAGACACGGTGGAGCTCAGAGCGAGAAGCGAGACACGGTGGAGCTCAGAGCGAGACACGGTGGAGCTCAGAGCGAGAAGCGAGACACGGTGGAGCTCAGAGCGAGACACGGTGGAGCTCAGAGCGAGAAGCGAGACACGGTGGAGCTCAGAGCGAGACACGGTGGAGCTCAGAGCGAGAAGCGAGACACGGTGGAGCTCAGAGCGCTAGCCCACACAATCCAAGCCCACAAAACAGACTAGCACACAACAACCCCCCCCAACAAGACCTGAAAGGCAGAAGGTGGAGATGGACAGCTGTCAAAGAGCTGGCTGCTCTACGGACTAAGACAACCTAAAGAGGTACAGATGGCACTGAAGGACGAGGTCGGAAAGCTGAGGTGTGACAGAGAGCAGGACAATCCCCCAGGCAAGACAGCAGAACAGCCCGACTCAGACCTGGTCCACAACACCACAGTGGGACAGACAACAAAGGACCCGCCAACCCAACAGACACCACCCCCCGTCAGCCCTCCTGACAACCCCCCCCACATCCACTGAGGACACACATGACAGAGATTGTGCTACACATTGACTCAAATGGCAAATACATTCAATAGGATAAACTTTTTCCCCAAACACAAAGTGGCTAAACCCTGATTCCCAAACACAAGGCATGTCCTGGAGCTATTGTCAGAGGACAGACTAGGGTTCCCCAGCCACCTAATTCACAGGCACAAATGACCTGAGGGGCCAGCAGGAAAGGGTGACAACAGCACTCAAGGGAGTAATTGAAAAAGCTTCTTCCACTTTCCCCAACACACATGTGGTAATCTCCACCCTGCTACCACGAAAATACTTTCACACTGCCACCATACAAAGGATGAATGCAAGAATTTCACGAGACTGTGCCTCAAAACCTAATGTCTACCTGGCCCACCACTCCACCCTGGACTTGAACAGCCTTTACAACCAGGTCCACCTCTACAAGGCAGCAATCCAAACTTTTGCCAGGACCCTGAAGGACATCACCCTCAGCTGCAGCCCCAGCACCTCAGACAGGAGCAACAGACACCAACGCCCAGACCAGCGAGACACCCTCCCAGACCGGCAAAACCCCCTCCCGAAGGACATGCAGAGAGAACCCACGCCAAGAGGACCTACACCCAGACCACAGCATCACCAGCCACACCCCAACCAGCTAAGACCACCCCAAGCAAACCCTCACCACACCCTATGTAGGCCACCCCATATCAGACCTATGCCCCCCCGCCCCTGCGGCAAGGACCTCAACATAACAGGCCATGAGCAGAGCAACAGGCCCAACCCTCACTATTACCCCCACCCAAGCCCATCCTTCGACCTAAGCGGTATGTATCAGATGCTCAACATGCTCTGCTCACATCTACTGTGATGGTCTGGGCCTAAACCACACAAAAACAACACTAGACGCTATGGAACACAAAGCTTCTACTATCTCATCCTGGAATATACAAGGTCTGATGTCATTTGCATTTGGCCTAAAGAGCAGCAAACTAGACTTCAAAGAAATTGGAAATACAGACAGTCATCCTACAAGAAACACTGTATAAAAGAGCTGGATGCACTGGTTGCCCTCTAGGTTACAGAGAGCTGGTAGTCCCATCCACCAAACTACCAGGTGTGAAACAGGGAAGAGACTCAGGGTGTATGCTAATTTGGTATAGAGCAGAACTAATCCACTATTAAATTAGTCAAAACAGGAACATTTTACGTCTGACTAGAAATGATTAAGGAAATTATCTCAGAAAAATGTCCTCGTGTGCTAGCTATATCCCCCAACAGAATCCCCATACTTTAAAACGATGACAGCGTCTCCATCCTAGAGGGGGATCTCAACCATTTCCAGGCTCAGGGACATGTACTAGTCTGTGGCGAACAAAATGCCAGAACTGGACAAGAACCAGACACCCTCAGCACACAGGGGGACAAACACCAACCTGAAGGTGACAGCATTCCCTCCGCCACATGTCTCACTAGACATAATATACTATAACCAACAAAAACGGGTCACACCTCCTACAGCTCTGTCACACGCTGGGTAAGTACATAGTCAATGGTAGGCTGAGGGGACTCCTACAATAGGTACACCTATAGCTCATCTCTTGGCAGTAGTACCGTCGACTACTTTATCACTGACCTCAACCCAGAGTCTCTTAGAGCATTCAGTCAGTCCACTGACATCACAGCAAAATCATGTGGCATCAAAACCAAAGGAATTGAATAATAAATCAATGCTATAGATGGAAGGAAAATAGTGTGGAGAACTACCAAAAAACAATTAGGCAACAACAAATTCAATACCTTCTAGACAATTTAGCTGGAAAAAAAGGTTTCACTGTGAAGGTGTAAACTTAGCAGTAGAAAACCTAAACAGCATATTTGACCTCAAAAAATTTAAAATGTAAAGCAGACAACCTAAGAAATTAACAATGACAAAAGGTTTGATGAAGACTGCAAAAACCTAAGAAATTGAGAACCTATCCAACCAAAAACAGAGACCCAGAAAACCTGAGTCTACGCCTTCACTATGGTGAATCTCTAAAGACAGAAATACACTACGGAAGAAGGAACAGCACATCAGAAATCTGCTCAATGTAATTGAAGAATCCATCAAATCTAACCACTTCTAAGAAAATTGGAAAACTCAAAAACAGATGTATGGATATACCACTTCTCCGATCTTTTTTGCTCTATAACAGATCAGAAAAAAACATATACATGATCAAATACAAATCTTAGAATCAACTATTAAAAGACTCCCAAAACACACTGGATTCTCCAATACATTGAATGACCTACAGGACAAAATACAAACCCTCCAACTCAAAAAGGCCTGTGGGGTTGATGGTATCCTCAATGAAATTGGCTATACTTAAACTGTTTATCATCCTCAGCTCTGGCATCTTCCCCAATATTTGGAACCAAAGACTGATCACCCAAATACATAAAATTGGAGACAAATTTGACCCCAATATCTACCAGGGGATATGCGTCAACAGCAACCTTGGTGGAAAATCCTCTGCATTATCATTAACAGAAGACTCGTATGTTTCCTCTAGAGGTCGACCGCTTAAATCGTAATGGCCGATTAATTAGGGCCGATTTCAAGTTTTCATAATCGGTAATCAGCATTTTTGGACACCGATCATGGCCGATTACATTGCACTCTACGAGGAGACTGCGTGGCAGGCTGACTACCTGTTATGCGAGTGCAGCAAGGAACCAAGTTGTTTTATGCTAGCTAGCAACTTATCTTATAAAAAAAAATGTATCAGCATAATCACTAGTTAACTACACACGATTGATGATATTACTAGTTTATCTAATTGTCGTGCGCTGCATATAATCGATGCGGTGCCTGTTAATTTATCATTGAATCACAGCCTACTTCGCCAAACGGGTGATTTAACAAGTACAGTCACGAAAAAAAGCACTGTCGTTGCACCGACGTGTACCTAACCATAAACATCAACGCCTTTCTTAAAATCAATACACAAGTATATATTTTTAAACCTGAATATTTAGTTACTATTACCTGCTAACATGAATTTCTTTTAACTAGGGAATCTGTCACTTCTCTTGCGTTCTCTGCAACAGAGTCAGGGTATATGCAGCAGTTTGGGCCGCCTGGCTCATTTATAAACTGTGTGAAGACCATTTCTTCCTAACAAAGACAGCCAACTTCGCCAAACGGGGGATGATTTAACAAAAGCGCATTTGCGAGAAAAAAAGCACAATCGTTGCACGAATGTACCTAACCATAAACATCAATGCCTTTTTTAAAATCAATACACAAAATAATATTTTTTTAAACCTGCGTATTTAGTTAAAAGAAATGCATGTTAACAGGTAATATTAAACTCTGGGTAATTGTGTCACTCTTGCGTTCATTGCACGCAGTCAGGGTATATGCAACCGTTTGGGCCGCCTGGCTCGTTGCAAAACTAATTTGCCAGAATTGTACGTAATTATGACATAACATTGAAGGTTGTGCAAAGTAACAGGAATATTTAGACTTATGGATGCCATCCGTTAGATAAAATACGGAACGGTTCCATATTTCACTGAAAGAATAAAAGTTTGTTTTCGAAATGATAGTTTCCAGATTTTACCATATTAATGACCTAAGGCTTGCATTTCTGTGTGTTATTATAATTAAGTCTATGATTTGATATTTGATAAAGCAGTCTGACTGAGCGATGGTAGGCAGCAGCAGGCTCGTAAGCATTCATTCAAACAGCACTTTACTGCATTTGCCAGCAACTCTTCGCAATGCTTCAAGCGTTGCGCTGTTTATGACTTCAAGACTATCAACTCCTGAGATTAGGCTGGTAATACTACAGTACCTATAAGAACATCCAATAGTCAAAGGTATATGAAATACAAATGGTAGAGAGAGAAATAGTCCTATATTAACTAATAGACAAACAAAAAGGCAAAATCCTCATACTTTGTTGATTTCAAAAAAGCATGACTCAATTTGGCACGAGGATCTGCTATACAAATGGATGGAAAGTGGTGTGGGGGAAAAAAAAACATACAACATAAAATTGGCAAAAAAAATGTTTTATTTCCACAGGAACAGGGGGGACGGGGAGACGGGGAGACAGGGATGCAGCTTAAGCCCCACCCTCTTGAACATATATATATATATCAATGAATTGGCAAGGGCACTAGAACAGTCTGCAGCACCCAGCCTCACCCTACTAGAATGTGAAGTCAATTGTCTGTTTGCTGATGATCTGGTGATTCTGTCCCCAACAAAGGACGGCCTACAGAAGCATCTAGATGTTCTGCACAGATTCTGTCAGACCTGGGCCCTGACCGTAAATCTCAGCAAGACAAAAAATAATGGTGTTCCAAAAAAGGCCCAGTTGCCAGGACCACGAATACAAATGTAATCTAGACACCGTTGCCCTAGAGCACACAAACAACTATACATACCTCGGCGTAAACATCAGCGCCACAGGTAACTTCCACAAAGATGTGAATGATCTGAGAGACAAAGCAAGAAGGGCCTTCTATGCCATCAAAACAACTAAATTCAACATACCAAATTAGGATCTGGCTAAAAGTACATGAATCAATTATAGAACCCATTTCCCTTTTTTGTTGTGAGGTGTGGGGTCGTTGTGAGGTGTGGGGTCAACTCACCAACCAAGAATTCACAAAAAAATGGGGCAAACACCAAATCCTCTGCGTACAACGTAAAACAGCAAATGCCTGCAGAGCAGAATTAGGCCGATACCCGCTAATAAACTAAATCCAGAAAAGCGCTGTTAAATTCTACAACCACCTGAAAGGAAGCAATTCCCAAACCTTCCTAACAAAGCCATCAACTACAGAGAAATTAACCTGGAGAAGAGCCCCCAAGCAAGCTGGTGCTGGGGCTCTGTACACAAACAGACCCAACAGAGCCCCAGGACAGCATTACAATTAGATTCAACCAAATCATAAGAAAACAAAAAGATAATTACTTGACACAGCAAAGAATTTACTGGCCATAAATAGAGAGTACACAGTGGCTAATACATGACCACTGTTCCAGACCCAAAATTAAGGAAATCTTGACTGATGTACAGACTTTGTGAGCATAGCCTTGCTATTAAGAAAGGCTACCACAGGCAGTCCTGGCTCTCAAGAGAAACAGGCTATGTGCACACTGCCCACAAAATGAGGTGGAACTGAGCTGCACTTCCTAACCTCCTGCCAAATGTATGACCATATTAGAGACACATACTTCTCTCAGATTACACAGATCCACAAAGAACTCGAAAAATAATCTAATTCTGATAAACGCCCATATCTATTGGGTGAAATACCAGTGTGCCATCACAGCACCAAGATTTATGACCTGTTACCACAATGGCAACCAGTGATGAAAAAGCATCATTGTAAATACAACCTGTTTATTTATTTCCCCTTTTGTTTCCCTTTGAACTATTTGCACATCATTGCAACACTGACATGACATTTGAAATGTCTTTATTCTTTAATGTTTACAGTTCATTTCACTTGTTTTGTAACATTTTTATCTATTTCACTTGCTTTGGCAATGTAAACCTGTTTCCCAAGCCAATAAAGCCCCTTAAATTAAATGTCGAGCTCCTCCACAAAAAAACAACCCACTGACACAGAATCCCCCCCACTTCTCTGCACACACGCTACGACACCCAAACTAACATTCAGCCCCACAGATGCAGTCGTATGAGTGGACACAGTAGTGCAGTCAGTGAGTTAGGCCTTGGGAGTGTTGCAGTCCAGAAGGCTTAAATTCTCTAGTCAGTCAGATCCTGGGTCTGATGCAGAGCTCCCTCTTCTCAGTCTCAACATAAAAAGGTCCAGTAATGAGCAGCCCAGTGAAACCACATTCAACAAACTCACAGCTACCGCCGGCAACAGCTACCGTCGGCAACAGCTCCCACCCTCACAGCTACCGTCGGCAACAGCTCCCACCCTCACAGCTACCGTCGGCAACAGCTCCCACCCTCACAGCTACCGTCGGCAACAACAGCCTACCGGCAACAACAGCTACCGGCAACAACAGCCTACCACCCTCACAGCTACCGGCAGCAACAGCTACAACCCTCACAGCTACCGGCAGCAACAGCTACAACCCTCACAGCTACCGTCAGCAACAGCTACCACCCTCACAGCTTCCGTCAGCAACAGCTACCACCCTCACAGCTACCGTCAGCAACAGCTACCACCCTCACAGCTACCGTCAGCAACAGCTACCACCCTCACAGCTACCACCCTCACAGCTTCCGTCAGCAACAGCTACCACCCTCACAGCTACCGGCAACAACAGCCTACCACCCTCACAGCTACCGGCAACAACAGCCTACCACCCTCACAGCTACCGGCAGCCACAGCTACCGTCAGCAACAGCCACCACCCTCACAGCCACCGGCTGCAACAGCTACAACCCTCACAGCTACCGGCAGCAACAGCTTCAACCCTCACAGCTACCGGCAGCAACAGCTTCAACCCTCACAGCTACCGGCAGCAACAGCTTCAACCCTCACAGCTACCGGCAGCAACAGCTTCAACCCTCACAGCTACCGGCAGCAACAGCTTCAACCCTCACAACTACCGGCAGCAACAGCCACCACCCTCACAGCCACCGGCAGAGCGAACATACACAAAACACTGACATTTGCCTAGATTAGTCCAAGACGGATACATAGGTCGTTCACTACACATTCACTCTTCAGGCAGAAGTCATTAGGTTAAATTAGGTTTAGATTGCACATCTGAAAACCTTATACACCGAGCACTTGAGTTACTGTCCATTTGATCTATACAAGGCGATGAAGTGTCATTGGATGCTGAATGGTGGTTAGTGAACAGGTCTCTCTTGCAAGACGTTTAATCGGAATGAGAATAGCCTGTTTAAAAAGGTTCCATCCATTCAAAAGTGGTTTCTGACTGAACAGTCACTACTAGAGGATTTGAATTTTAGCATTCGATGTTGAACAGTGGTTAGATGGTGAAGACTTCTGATTGAACAGTGAACCGTGCGTGTCACTCACGTGCGTGTTTGTCGGCCAGGGCGATGAGTGTCGAGGAGATGTCCCTGCGTCGATAGAAACACACCACTTTAGCCTCCACGTTTCCATTGGCAGTCTGCAACACAACACGAGAGAGATGAGATGGAGGGTTACCATGGTAACGACCGTAATCCGCCAGCCCAGCCTGCCACACGTCATTGGTCACACACCGAGAGAGTAGAGTTGGAGTTTGCTGATGATCTGAGAACAGAAAGATCAATACCAGCTAGGCTTATACGTACTAATGAGAAACTAGCCCGGTGAAGTTTTACATGTTGTAGAAACAGTAGCACAACTAGGCTAGGCCTACGTAATAACTAAACTATTTTACATTTCAGTGTTGATTGGTTGATCAAAGTGGGTCGACTACTCATTGATGAGGCACATTTATCTGAATTAGTCTTCGCTTGATTCATCACCTCCTTCCTTCTCAAAAGGCTTCGGAGTAGATGACCCAAAGTCCCTCCCCTCTTACCTTTTCCTCCAATGCGTTGAGGATTCGGAGAAAGAATCCAGTAGAGACTTATCGGGAAAGAGACAGTGTTATGCCTGTCTGGACAGACTGACTGACATGAGAGAGGCAGCTTAGCTAGGCCTACACTCAGCTCTGTGTCTACTGTCAATCACAGACACTAGTCTCCAGTACAATTAAACAACCAGACAGGACAGTTGGCACCTGTTAGGACAAGGGCTGTTGCAGTGACAGTATCACCACCACACCGGCAGTCATGAGTCATACCTCACCAAATTCCACATGACCGTTGAATCACAGTAACTCGGCTTCTCCAAAACTGCACTCTGATGTCGCAGATGGTCATTAGTAGCCTACTAAACTTGCTAACAGCTAGTCGCTAATGGCCTGGTACTCAGCGCTCCAATGTCCCGCTAATCACTCGGACGTCAATGCAAATACAATCGAATTAAACACTTCATGAGAGCCCTGGCATTCAGAGTTTGAGCGGAATAGGATCCCCAGTTGCCCAGCGAAAGAAAGCCAGCTCCTCATAGCTGGTTGATGCATGGAATGAAATAAGTGTTCCTATAAGCCAGTGTTGCACAACATTTCTTCTATAGGCTTTGCAACAAAAATAAGCTATCTCTAGGCTTGGCCTACTATATTTAATTTCTCAACTTTCCTAATATTAAGCACATTGCTACGCTTTACAACCGGAGTAGCCTACCTGGCTGGCATGAAAAATAACTGCCGTAAAAGCTTGTAGATGGTGGTTGTAAGATGGCTGCCATATCATGGGCTCTTCACCAACCTTGCTATTTTTTTTTTTTTTTTTTTCTCTTCACATTTTTTGTACATAATGTTGCCGCTACAATCTCTTATGACCGAAAAGAGCTTCTGGAAATCAGAACAGCGATTACTCACCTTGAACTGGACAAAGAATTTCTCTTTAATGGAGTCGGGCAAGAGGGATTTACTCCAGGCACCCAAACAGGCCCTCATCCCCATCATTCACAGGAGAAAAAGACAGAAGAGGTATAGCGGAAAGAGATCGGGGTGTCTTGTGAGGATACGCCGCCGAGTGGCTAACCTGCCTTTGCCATCCGTACTATTGGCCAACGTACAGCCGCTGGATAATAAATTGGGACAAACTAAAAAAGCAACTATATCCTACCAACAGGAGATTAAAAACTGTAATATCTTGTGCTTCAACGAGTCGTGGCTGAACGACGACATGAATGACATACAGCTGGCGGGATATACACTATCGGCAGGATAGAACAGCAGCCTCTGGTAAGACGAGGGGTGGCGGTCTGTGTATATTTGTAAACAACAGCTGATGCATGATATCTAAGGAAGTCTTAAGGTTTTGCTCACCTGAGGTAGTCTCTCTCATAATACGCTGGAGACCACATTATCTATCGAGAGAGTTTCTACATTTTTCGTAGCTGTCTACATACCACCACAGACCGATGCTGGCACTAAGACCGCACTCAATGAGGTGTATACAGCTATAAGCAAAAAGGAAAAAGCTCATCCAGAGGCGACACTCCTAGTGGCCGGGGACTTTAACGCAGGGAAACTTAAATCCGTTTTATCTCATTTCTATCAGCATGTTAATTGTGCAACCAGAGAAAGAAAAAGGAACTAGACCACCTATACTCCACACAGTGAAGCGTACAAAGCTCTCCCTACATCCTCCTGATTCCTGCTTACAAGCTAAATTAAAGCAGGAAGCACCAGTGACTCAGTCAATATATATATTTTTTTAAGTGGTCAGATGAAGCAGATGCTAAGCTACAGGACTGTTTTGCTAGCACAGACTGGAATATGTTCCGGGATTCTTCCGATGGCATTGAGGAGTACACCACATCAGTCACTACTTCATCAATATGTGTATCGATGACGTCGTCCCCATAGTGACTGTACGTACATACTCAAACCAGAAGCCATGGATTACAGGCAACATCCGCACTGAGCTAAAGGGTAGAGTAGAGCTGCCGCTTTAAAGGAGTGGGACTCTAACCTGGAAGCTTATAAGAAATCCCGCTATGCCCTCCGACTAACCATCAATACAGGACTAAGATCAAATCGTACTACACTGGCGCCGACGGTCGTCCGATGTGGCAGGGCTTGCAAACTATTAGACACTACAAAAGGGAAGCACAGCCAAGAGCTGCCCAGTGACACAAGCCTACCAGATGAGCGAAATTACTTCTATGCTCGCTTCGAGGCAAGTAACACTGCAACATGCATGAGATCATCAGCTGTTCCGGGCGACTAATCACACTCTCCGCAGCCGATGTGAGTAAGGCCTTTAAACAGGTCAACATTCACAAGGCCGCAGGGCCAGACAGATTACCAGGACGTATACTCCAAGCATGCGCTAACCAACTGGCATTTGTCTTCACTGACATTTTAAACCTCTCCCTGTCAGAGTCTGTATTACCAACATGTTTCAAGCAGACCACCATAATCCCTGAGCCCAAGAACACTAAGGCAACCTGCCTAAATGACTACCGACCCGTAGCTCTCATGTCTGTAGACATGAAGTGCTTTGAAAAGCTGGAACACATATGTGAAACTACTGTTCATTGACTAGAGCTCAGCGTTCACCACCATAGTTCCCTCAAAGGTCAATACTAAGCTAAGGACCCTGGGACTAAACACCTCCCTCTGCAACTGGATCCTGCAAGCCCCCATGCTCATCGACTGGGCTGTAGTGGAGCAGGTTGAGAGCTTCAGGTTCCTTGGTGTCCACATCACCAACAAGCTATCATGGTCCAAGCACACTGTCGTAAAGAGGGCATGACAAAGCCTATTCCCCGTCAGGGGACTGAAAAGACTTGGCATGGGTCCTCAGAGCCTAAATAGAGATTGGATCATCAGTGGATCTGTTGGTGCGGTATGCAAATTGGAGTGGTTCTAGGGTTTCTGGGATAATGGTGTTGATGTGAGCCATGACCAGCCTTTCAAAGCATGTCATGGCTACAGACGTGCGCGCTACAGGTCGGTAGTCATTTAGGCAGGTTACCTTAGTGTTCTTGGGCACAGGGACTACGGTGGTCTGCTTGAAACATGATGGCATTACAGTCCAAAACTAATTTCACACATATTATTTAATATATGTAAAAGATTAAATTGAGAATAGTCTGATGGGTGAGAATATCATCACTTGTGAATGATGCCCAGCATGTTCAGTCTAAGACAAGAAACTGCACATACATTACCACTTTTTTTCTTTTTTCATGCATCATATAGTCGACCCCATAGAAACCTCATCAAAAACATGTAGGCCCATCACAACTAAAGAGTCCAAATAACTACAAAACATAGCCAATAGGCCTAGAACATGGTTGCAGAGCTCATAACCTACACACAGAGCCTAACGGAACGGATTCATATCAGCCCAGTAACTGCGCAATAGCGTGTGAAAACAGAGCGTTGACTCCCCGCCATTTAAAAGAGGATGCCAGCTTCCTCGTGCCGCTATATTTATTTGCTCAAATCTTAAAATGAAACACAAATCAATCTGCTTTACAACCGGTGTAGGCTACCTGGCACATTAACATGGGAAGCTCTTCCTCCGTTCCCTATTCAAGTGCAGCCCATGGATTACATGAGGGTTTTTTTGTGGGCCATTCTAAATAACATAAATCCACACATACTAGTAGACATGTAAAGACCAGATTTAAATTGACGATAGTCTGAGAGGTGAGAATATTATCAAGGGCTTGTCAAATTGTGGATGAAAGACTGATGGCGTGAAATAGCAGAGCTCTTTCCTTTCATGCAACTTTCTTTGCAAATCATTAGTTGCATCATGCAGCCTTAGAATGTATTAGGGGAAAAAAGGCAAACATGTAAATCGTTTGTATTAGTGTTGTCACAATAAGGGGGGTAATACTTGTTGACACTTGTTCCCGTTCTGCGCATGTGCCATGGAAAAAACCTGTCAATGAAATTCACACTTCTACTTAATACAGCAGATTGAATTTACTTTCACACTGTTTAGTGAATAATAGAATACTGCATAGAACGCAAATATGAGCAAAATCAGCCAAAGGCCTAACTGTGATTTGGCTGGAGGAATATACCGTTGAAGTCAGAAGTTTACATACACCTTAGCCAAATACATTTAAAACACAGTTTTTCACAAATCCTGACATTTAAATCAGAGTAAAAAATTCCCTGTCTTAGGTCAGTTCGGATCACAACTTTAAGAATGTGAAATGTCAGAATATGATTTATTCCAGCTTTTATTTCTTTCATCACATTCCCAGTGGGTCAGAAGTATATATACTCAATTAGTATTTGGTAGCATTGCCTTTCAATTGTTTAACTTGGGGTCAAATGTTTTGGGTAGCCTTCCACAAGTTGGGTGAATTTTGGCCAATTCCTTCTGACAGAGCTGGTATAACATTGTCAGGTTTGTTGGCCTCCTTGCTTGCACATTCTTTTTCAGATCTGCCCACAAATTTTCTATAGGATTGAGGTCAGTGTTTGGTGATGGCCACTCCAATACCTTGACTTTGTTGTCCTTAAGCCATTGCACCACAACATTGGAAGTATGTTTGGGGTCATTGTCCATTTGGAAGACCCATTTGCGACCAAGATTTAACTTCCTGACTGATGTCTTGGGATGTTGCTTCAATTTCAATTTCCCTTCCTCATGACATCATCTATTTTGTGAAGTGCACCAGTCCCTCCTGCAGCAAAGCACTCCAACAACAAGATGCTGCCACCCCCGTGCTTCACGGTTGGGATGGTGTTCTTCGGCTTCCAAGCCTCGCCCTTTATCCTCGAAACATAACAATGGTCATTAAGGCCAAACAGTTCTATTTCATCAGGCCAGAGGATATTTCTCCAAAAAGTACAATCTTTGTCCCCATGTGCAGTTGCAAACCGTAGTCTGGCTTTTTTATGGCGGTTCTGGAGCAGTGGCTCCTTCCTTGCTGTGTGGCCTTTCAGGTTATGTCGATATAAGACTCGTTTTACTGTGGATATTTGATACTTTTGTACCCGTTTCCTCCAGCATCTTCACAAGGTCCTTTGCTGTTGTTCTGGGATTGATTTGCACTTTATGCACCAATGTACGTTCATCTCTAGGAGACAGAACGCGTCTCCTTCCTGAGCGGTATGATGGCTGTGTGGTCCCACGATTGTTTGTAAAGATGAACATGGTACCTTCAGGCATTTGGAAATTGCACCCAAGGATGAACCAGACTTGTAGAGGTCTACAAATTTGTTTCTGAGGTCTTGGCTGATTTCTTTTGAAAATTAGTTAACGACTCCAACCTAAGTGTATGTAAACTTCCAACTTCAACTGTACATGCACAATGATCTGCATGTCATTGTGTCCGTAAGGGAAAACACTGCATGGAACTTCTACTCTTCAATTAAAACACACACACTCTCCCTCCCACACCGTCTCCCTCATACTAAACACACACCATTCTCGCTCTCCCACAAACACTGCTCCCAACTTTTAATACGTTAGGCCACAAACAAAATTTAAGGAGCACCAGAAAGAAATTGATTTGTGAAACAGTTTAGGCTTACATTAGGCCTATATGAATCCTACCTTTGAAGCACATATTTTCCTTTCTTCCTGTGCCAATCAAATGAGCCTAAACCTACTGTCAAGTTACATTACCAGGTTGTTAGCTAGCTAGGTGACATGACTGAACAACGTTGTTTGTTATCAAAGCAATAGTTTGCAAGACAGGATTAGTTTAAAAACACAGTTTGTGAAACTATATAAAATGCACGTGAAACTCGATAGAAAGTAAAATATGCATCTGGTAATATGGGTCATATTTTGTTAACCGTATAGGCTAGAGACAAGCCATTGTCTTGGCTGTAAACATGCCTGTCACAAAGCAGTGCTCCATTTTCAGAGGCTGCATTGTCAGTAAACTTACAAAGTCTGCTTAGACTGGGCCTGTACTCCTGGTTATAACAGGTGATGAAATGATACAATGTAGCAACATTGCTCCCTCTGGACACTGCTCCAATGTAACAAACCCCCCTCTGGACACGGCTCCAATGTAACAAATCCCCCCCCCCTGTGGTATCGTGATACCACTAGGTATTGTAATACTTGGCCTGGAATCGTTAGTAACATTTTGGTATCGTGACAACACTAATACAAACCTTAGCTTATATTCTTTTTTTCCCAAATAAATTCTAACACAGCATGGTGCAACTGGTCTCCCCGAGTGGCGCAGCGGTCCAAGGCACCGCGTTGCCGTGCTCAGGCGTCACTACAGACCAGAGTTTTGTTCCCGGGCTGTATCACAACGGCCGTGATCGGGAATCCAATAGGGCACGCACAAATTGGCCCAGCGTCGTCCGGGTTAGAACGGGCAGGGCAGAATGTCATTTTATATAAATAAAGAGGTAGTACCATACGAAACAGAACTACAGTATTCTAAAATGTTGGTATCATAAGTATAACATTTTGGTAACATAATATTACTGTGGTACCGGTATACCATGCAACACTAGTGTGTATCACAAATAACTAAATTAGGCAATAAGAGGATCTGTTTCTTCATTAACCTCAACACAGAATATTTTGAAATAGTTCAGGGAAAATATCTTTGCAATTTTACTCAGCCATGAACAACTGTATTCTCCTTACTTTAAAATAATGTAATGCTACAGGAATTAGAAGCCAATCTTACCTGCCAAATCAACTCCTGCAGCCTACGGCCATATAGAATAGCTAGATCAGAGCCCAACTTAAGACTCGGAATATGCGATTTCTGTTCTTCTGAAATATGATATGAGATAAAGTAGACTAATGTTTCTTTAGCCTAAATTAAATCATGGATTTATTGTGATGGTGTCGGCTATAATAAATGGATTCATGTTCCAAAGATCAGAATCGGTGGCTTGCTTGAAGGCTACGCATGGAAGCCCTGAAATGCTAAAAACGTGTTTATGTTCATTTAAAAAAGGTAAATTACCGTGAGACCAGCAGTTATTTGAGTGACAACTACCGGCTGACAATTTCATGACTACCACAACCCTAGTTAGGGCCAGAGAGACTGTACACACACACACACACGCACCACCGTCTCACCTTGTTGAGCTCTTCTATCCGCCGGATCAGCAGTGGGTTACTGGATGAGTTTTCAAAATAAACATAATCTGTTGAGGAAAAGGGGTGGAGGGAAGAGAAGGAGGAGGGAGAGAGAGAAAACACGTCAGTAGAGCGTCTTAACAAGGTTAGCCTAGTCTGTATAGCCAACAGAGATACAGCGTCAACTGTATTCTTGCGGCGTGATTTGGCCACCTGGACCAATGGAGGACTTCAATAGCTTGTACAGTATATCAAAACACTATTTTCTTCCCATTATTTGTCCACTGGATTTCTGGCTCCCTCTCCTCTTTCCCTCCCTCTCCTTTCAACCCCATTCCCCTTGCTCTAAAACTAGCCCCCCCCCTGCAGTCCTCCCTCTCTCCCTCAGGCCCTGGGCTTAGTAGAGTGCGTGCCTTTCCTCTTTAACCTGCATGCAACTTGACTAATGTCAGATTATCATACCCCACCCTTGATAGGCTGCCTGGAGCTAACTAGGAATTGGAATTATATATATATATATATATATATATATATATATATATATACACACACACACACACACACAAGTTTGGGGTCACTTAGAAATTCATGTTTTTGAAAGAAAAGAAAATTGGCCATTAAAATATCAAAATGATCAGAAATAGTGTAGACATAGTGAATGTTGTAAATGACTATTGTAGCTGGAAATGGCTGATTTTTAATGGAATATCTACATAGGCCCATAATCAGCAACCATCACTCCTGTGTTCCAATAGCACGTTGTGTTAGCTAATCCATGTTTATCATTTTAAAAAGGCTAATTGCTCATTCGAAAACCCTTTAGCAATTATGTCAGCACAGCTGAAAACTGTTGTTCTGATTAAAGAAGCAATAAAACTGGCCTTCTTTAGACTAGTTGAGTATCTGGAGCATCAGCGTCTGTGGGTTCGATTACAGGCTCAAAATGGCCAGAAACAAATAACTTTCTTCTGAAACTTGTCAGTCTATTCTTGTTCTGAGAAATGAAGGGCATTCCATGCGAGAAATTGGCAAGAAACTGAAGATCTCGTACAACGCTGTGTAATACTCCCTTCACGGAACAGCGCAAACTGGCCCTAACCAGAATAGAAAGAGGAGTGGGAGGCCTTGGTGCACAAGTGAGCAAGAGGACAAGTACATTAGAGTGTCTAGTTTGAGAAACAGACACCTCACAAGTCCTCAACTTGGAGCTTCATTAAATAGTACCCGCAAAACACCAGTCTCAACGTCAACAGTGAAGAGGCGACTCCGGGATGCTGGCCTTCTAGGCAGAGTTCCTCTCCTCTGTCCAGTGTCTGTGTTATTTTGCCCATCTTAATCTTGTCTTTTGATTGGACAGTCTGAGATATGGCTTTTTCATTGCAACTCTGCCTCGAAGGCCAGAATCCCAGAGTCGCCTCTTCGCTGTTGATGTCGAGACTGGTGTTTTGCAGGTAAAAATAAAGAAAAGCCCTTGAATGAGTAGGTGTGTCCAAACGTTTGACTGGTACTGTAAATATCACCCCCACCCAGTTCATATAAACAAAGAGCTAGAGAGCAATGTAATAAATAAATTACATTTCAACAATGTTTAAAAAGTTCAGACCCCTTGACTTTCCACATTTTGTAAATATATTAAATATTTTTTGCCCCCTCAAGCTACACACAATACCTCATAACTACATAGCAAACAGATTTGTTTTTGTTTTTTTTTGGGGGGGGGGGGGGCAGGTCATTTAATAAATAAAAAAATGTAAGTATCACATTTACACAAGTATTCATTCCCTTTACTCATTACTTTGTTGAAGCACCTTTGCCAGTGATTACAGCATTGAGTCTCCTTGGGTATGACTACAAGCTTGGCACATGCATTTGGAGAGTTTCTCCCATTCCTCTCTCCAAATCCTCTCAAGCTCTGTCAGGTTGGATTGGGAGCGTTGCTGCACAACAGAAATGTTCGACCGGGTTCAAGTCCAGGCTCTGGCTGGGCCACACGGACATTCAGAAACTTGATTGTCTTGACGGTGTGCTTAGGGCTGTTGTCCTGTTGGAAGGTGAACCATCGCCCCATTCTGAGGTCCTGAGCAGGTTTTCATCATGGATTTCTCTGTCCTTTGCGCCAATCATCTTTTCCTCGATCCTGACTAGTCTCCCAGTCCCTGCCGCTGACAAACATCCCCACAGCATGAAGCTGCCACCACCATTCTTCACCGTAGGGATGGTGCCAGGTTTCCACCAGACATGACGCTTGGCATTCAGGACAAAGAGTTCAATCTTGGTTTCATCAGACCAGAGAATCTTGTTTCTCATGGTCTGAAGAGTCCTTTAGGCAAACTCCAAGCGGGCGGTCATGTGCCTTTTACTGAGAAGTGGCTTCCGTCTGGCCACTCCACCATAAAGGCCTGATTGGTGGAGTGCTGCAGAAACGGTTGTCCTTCTGGAAGTTTCTCCCATCCCCACAGCCTAACTCTAGAGCTCTGTCAGAGTGACCGACACAATCCTGTCTGAGCTCTACGGACAATTCCTTCATGGCTTGGTTTTTGCTCTGACATGTACTGTCAACTCTGGGACCATTCCAAAGCACGTCCAATCAATTTCATTTGCCACAGGTGGACTCAAATCAAGTTGTAGGAACATCTCAAGGATGATCAATGGAAACAGGATGCACCTGAGCTCAATTTTGAATCTCATAGCAAATGGTCTGAATACTTATGTAAATAAGATCTGTTTTATATATTTTTTATAAATTAACAAAAATGTATAACAACCCGTTTTCCCTTTGTCATTATGGGGTATTGTGTGTAGATTTGAGGATTTGTATTCATTTAAAACATTTTAGAATAAGACTAACGAAAAAAAATGTGGAAAAAAGTCTAGGGGTCTGAATACTTTCCGGAGGCACTGTAATGGTCAGCCATGCACTCACGTGTGTACTCCTGTAGCAAGTACACTAACCAACTCAATTTGAGCGGTTTACTAATGGGAAACATGCAGCGAATCTTACACTGAACATGCTCAACCACAGCCTTCAAAAGAGCTCAAAAATGTAATAAAAACATACAGAACAGGCAAACCTGCCTGCCCGTCTCTCCAGCTCAGTCTGTCGGTCTCTCTTCCTGCCTGCCTGTCTCTACCAGCCCTCGCCTACCCTCCTGCCAGATCAGCCTGCATGTGCCCACAGCCCGCGTCTGCTACCCCCACCCCTCCCCCACTTCCTGCCTCAGCCAATCATGCGCCATCACTACTCGCCACGTCACAGTGCAGTCAAATTCCCTCAGAGCCAATCGTAGCATGTAGCTGAGCCCCAAAGACAGTGTGTCCATCCATCTCACTCAGATAGAATAGGCCCTGCATTTTCTTTACCTAACACCAGCCAAACTTGGCATGATCATCCATACTGTCTGTGACCGTTAGGAAAAAGGTGGAGGCTATGACTTCTATCTGAGCGGTGTGTTTGCCCTCTGTCAGAGAGCCTGTATCAATTCTGCTGCCAAGGAGATGCTGTGTATCTATGCCGGCTACCACAGTTTGGCTCCAAGGAGATGCTGTGTATCTATGCCGTCTACCACAGTTTGGCTCCAAGGAGATGCTGTGTATCTATGCCGGCTACCACAGTTTGGCTCCAAGGAGATGCTGTGTATCTATGCAGTCTACCACAGTTTGGCTCCAAGGAGATGCTGTGTATCTATGCAGTCTACCACAGTTTGGCTCCAAGGAGATGCTGTGTATCTATGCAGTCTACCACAGTTTGGCTCCAAGGAGATGCTGTGTATCTATGCAGTCTACCACAGTTTGGCTCCAAGGAGATGCTGTGTATCTATGCAGTCTACCACAGTTTGGCTCCAAGGAGATGCTGTGTATCTATGCCGTCTACCACAGTTTGGCTCCAAGGAGATGCTGTGTATCTATGCCGTCTACCACAGTTTGGCTCCAAGGAGATGCTGTGTATCTATGCCGTCTACCACAGTTTGGCTCCAAGGAGATGCTGTGTATCTATGCCGTCTACCACAGTTTGGCTCCAAGGAGATGCTGTGTATCTATGCCGTCTACCACAGTTTGGCTCCAAGGAGATGCTGTGTATCTATGCCGTCTACCACAGTTTGGCTCCAAGGAGATGCTGTGTATCTATGCAGTCTACCACAGTTTGGCTCCAAGGAGATGCTGTGTATCTATGCCGTCTACCACAGTTTGGCTCCAAGGAGATGCTGTGTATCTATGCCGTCTACCACAGTTTGGCTCCAAGGAGATGCTGTGTATCTATGCCGTCTACCACAGTTTGGCTCCAAGGAGATGCTGTGTATCTATGCCGTCTACCACAGTTTGGCTCCAAGGAGATGCTGTGTATCTATGGCTCTACCAGAGCTCGGCTCCAAGGAGATGCTGTGTATCTATGCCATCTACCACAGTTTGGCTCCAAGGAGATGCTGTGTATCTATGCCGTCTACCACAGTTTGGCTCCAAGGAGATGCTGTGTATCTATGCCGTCTACCACAGTTTGGCTCCAAGGAGATGCTGTGTATCTATGGCTCTACCAGAGCTCGGCTCCAAGGAGATGCTGTGTATCTATGCCGTCTACCACAGTTTGGCTCCAAGGAGATGCTGTGTATCTATGGCTCTACCAGAGCTCGGCTCCAAGGAGATGCTGTGTATCTATGCCATCTACCACAGTTCGGCTCCAAGGAGATGCAGTGTACAAACGTCTGTTGCCACTGGTCACTTGTCATTTTACCATATGTTCTCTCTGGGAAAATGTTTCGGTTATTGCTGCGGATCGAAATCACATCAAATGCATTAATAAAGCCCTTGTCACAAAGTACTTATACAGATACCCAGAGAGCAAGCAACGCAGAAGTACATCACACTCAAGGGGTCAGTGATTGACATTTCCACTGATGGCCACTTGCTGAAGATACTGCTTTTTGGTCGGTCTTCCTTTACACAAACATCGATCCCATCATGCACTCTCTGCATGACATGTAGCCAATCACACCTGTAAGGAAGATGCCATGTGATAGTGCCATGGGGGAGGGAGGGGGGGGGCTTTCACCAAAGAGCCAATTCAACTGAATAGTAAAGCTTGTCCAAGCAACCAACTACCTGGATCCTCTCCTGAACTTTGACCCCAGGGGGCCTGAGTTTACACACCTACAGGGAAAGTGGCCGTGGTGCTTTCAATTTGGTGCTCATTCAGTGTGTGTTAGCCAAGACAATAAGCTGAAAATGCCAGACTGATGCTACCGATCAAGGAACTTTCCTCCTATGCCAGAAACAGCACATCGGTTTAGGATATTATGATGTTAGTTCACAATAATGCTGTGTGATTCCAAAATCAAAAGCAACCATACAGACCCTTGTTTTTATCATTTTCCTTGGGTTTTGGAGGGTAAAAATGGTCAGGGACCCTAAAATGCCAGGAGAGGCTCGCTCTCCAGAAGAGTGACCTACAGAAGACAAAGACAAATAAGAGATCTATCGGAAGAAATAAGGCTAAATGGACTTTGGGGTGTAAAATGTTGAAGGCCCATAAGAGTGATCTGCTGTGTGGAAACAAAAAACATTAGGTCATAGTTAGCCTACTGTGTATGTGTGACTGTCTATGCTTCAGCCACAAGGGAAGTCCTCCTCATTGCCTCTGATGATCCAGCATTGTCCACAGCATTGCATTTTTAAGTGTCAGCTATCTTTAAGGGGAACCCGGCTTTGCTCAGATGCCAGGCAATGCCGTAGACTGGAGAAGGGGACAAGGCACCTACCCAGAGAGGCATCCATTTGATCCTGGACCTTATTAGATTTCAGTGTACTGCAATGAGCGGTTCGACATTGAACCAAAGAGCTGAGGCAACGACTTGTGGTTGTCGGGCCAAACGGGACCTAAAGGGAATGTAGCAGGTCAGAAGAGGACTGGCCACCCCTTGGGAGCCTGATTCCTCTCCAGGTTTCTTCCTAGGTTACTGCCTTCTAGGGAGTTTTTCCTAGCCACTGTGCTGTGCTGAACGGCCTCTGCATTGCTTGTTCGTTGGGGTTTTAGGCTAGGAACTGTCAAAACAGTTCCATCAAAAGTCCATCGTTTCTAAAAATGAGTGTGGAGCAGTACTGAATCTGCTGTCAAAAGGTTCCATTCCCCAGCTATCAATTAAAATGATATGCTGTAAACTACTCTGTGTGCACCAACTCTGTGCATAGCAATGAGTGGCTTAAATTCCCCACTTTCCAAAACAATTAGATGGGTCCTCTATTCGGCAGAATCAGAACGATCACAAGCAGATGGACAAACTGTCACCATTTCTGTACAGTGCCAACTAAACTATATATTTTATGAACACTAGCTTGATTGGCTCACTCCTCTGACAAACAAAATGATTCATAACACAACTGGAAGCCAGTTGACATGAGTTAATAGTAAGAGACTAGGCTAGGTTATTGTTATATAGTAGTGTTTCCTCCGTGTTAAATAGTTCCAATAAAAAAAATAAGTAAAACATCGTTTCCTCTAGGACTGGTCACATTGACCCCATCCATCACAATCCACAACTGGTGCTGCTGAACACAGACTGTCGTGGTCGAACAGAAACATGTTCACACACCAGCTAACAATGAATGAAGCTTGGTTTAAAACCTGTGGCATGACAAGCCTACTGCTGGATACAGTTGCCAATTTGATGATTAAAATGTATTGCAAGGGGGAGGGAGTATGACACCGGACCTCAGTATGCACCGAACGAGCCAGGTGAGTTGAAAACTAAATTTAAGTCAACTTGAACCCGAGTAGACTAACCTTGCTTAGGTAGCTATTGTTACTGTAAAGTGGTACATATTATGAAATGCAAACGCTGATCCATTTGATATAGACAAAAAAAAAAAAAAAATCGGTCTAATATGAAATACAGATGCTCTGATTAGACAATAGGCACCATCGTAATGTATGTTCATTACTCTGAAAGTACAACTTCAGAGGCAAGCAGCAGTTAACGTTACCGTGCTCTGCCTCAAAATTATCAACTCTCACCAGAGCCAAATAGCCTGTTAGCCAACTAATGCGTTAGCCAGCCGAACTTACTTTTAAACGCGAAACCGTTGAATAATGACTTTAATAGAAACAAAAAAAACTCTGAAGACGACCATATTGGTTTGTGTGACAACAACAGCGAGACATTTAGAAACAACGAGGGGGGCCGGGGTCCCTACGAGACTCTTCATCGCCATCCTCCTCCTCCTCACAGTCACCATCATCTTCATCACAGACTGAAAGCACAAGGCACTTTAGCTTATAACATTAAAAGACAAAAACCATGCTGCAAAACCCGCGACGAACCAGGGAGAACGAGACACAAAATTGTCCATAGCTGTGTTCCCCTTACCTCCAACCCGGTACATGTTCGCTGCCATGACTGCCCCGGGTCCTGGCGTCTCCAGGTAGGGCTATCTCTCGCAGGAGCCGTCGCTGTTACCACTGCCGCCGCTGTGTGTTGGAAAATGGTGGATTGATCAATACGAAGCAGACTAGCCAAGAGATCTTAAAGAGACAGTACGCGTTATTTCTCCAACACCTACTCGTCCGGTTAGTCCTGCTGTATTTTTTAATTGAGGCGGACTTGAGTAACCCGCGTAAAATGTGGATACAGTTCGTAACAAAGCGGTTTCCCCTGGAAGTCAGTGCACGACCGAGGAGTGGGCTGCAGTGGGAGGGGGAGGGGAGGGGGCACTATTCAGCATCGTTGCCCTCTCACTACCCCGCCTCCCTACCTGCACGCAACACAACAGTACTGTGTTATTTCAAAACTAACGGGAACATTTATAAAGTATTAAACTGTTGCTGTTTGAGTAGCCTACAAAAAAAAAATGTTTTGATTATGGCCAGTTCCTTTAAAAATGTATGTTCATATCTCCCTCTGTCTAGCCCCCTCAACCTTACTGAAGCCAGTTCCACTGCTTTTTTTCATTGTTCCCCTCTAATCGGAAACCAGGTGTGTGCAATTAATTATCAGGTAGAAGAGAAAAGCAGGCTCCAGATCTCTTAGGGTAAGAGTTGAATAACCCTGATCTAGCCTTTTCATTGTCCCGTCATCTTCAAAGGGAAGAGAGAGATGGATAATGCTGTAGTCTTTAACTAGGCTATATTGTAGGCTATGTGTTTTCAATTACTATCAGACAAAGTATAGTTTAATTCTCGTATGATCACTCCTTTGTTTTGCCTACCAGTCCTGCCTGGACTGGTAGGCCAACACTGATGTCACATAACAGCTAATTCTGAACTAAATTAGGTAAAACATCATAGGTATCCACTATCCACACTGTAGTCTTTCTGCTTTGGACAGATTCATGCCTTCAAGAACTGTGGTGTGTGTTATGGCCCATGTCTGAGTCCAAGGAGATGTAGCTTGCTGTGAAAACATGATCCTGGGTGGTCTCCTTAGAGAGAGAGAGAGACATAGAGACAGAGAGAGAGAGAGAGAGAGAGAGAGAGAGAGAGAGAGAGAGAGAGAGAGAGAGAGAGAGAGAGAGAGAGAGAGAGAGAGAGAGAGAGAGAGAGAGAGAGACAGACAGACACAGACAGACAGACAGACAGACAGACAGACAGACAGACAGACAGACAGACAGACAGACAGTGACACAGAGAGAGAGAAGAGAGAGAGAGAGAGAGAGAGAGAGAGAGAACAGAGAAAAACTGGGAGAGAGAAACCCAGGGAGAGGAGAAAAAGAGAGGAGGGAGAGTTTTTTTATACAGAGCAGAGAGTCTATTCCAGGAAGACGGTGCTTCCTCTGATGGTGTACTGAATCTCTACCGTGTTTTATGAGGTGGTTTTCAATGTAAATGTAGGCATGGAGGAATTCCCCTGGTGTACATCTGATCTATACCATATGGCAGAGTTCCCAAATAGGTGGTATGCGGGCCAAATTCAGCCCGTGTGTGATTTTATTTGGCCCCTAAAGTCACCTGAGAACAAAACAACATGAGCTCAAAGTGATTTTAATTTAGGAAATCTGTTCCCAAGTATCCCAACACCTAAGAAGAGAGGCATATGTGATCGTGTATCCCAATGCAATCAAGGTTTGAAATTAATATATTTTTCTCAAATGCTATATCTGTTTGAGATTCTGCAGTGTACAAATTATTTATAACTCTGTTCCGACCCCCTAAAAAAAGAAAAAATAGACCAACTGCCGAATGTAACTGAGCACCCTTCCATATGGAAAGCTCAACTACTAGGCCAAGAGTCTGCAGTCATATGACCATGGTAAGCCAATCACAAGTCTCTCTATATATTTTCCCACCAGTGCACTCAAAATGAAGAAACTCTTTGCAACAGTAGAGAGGGTTACTATTGTCTACTTGCACATTCAAGATGAAGTAACAGTGTGTGTGTGTGTGTGTGTGTGTGTGTGTGTGTGTGTGTGTGTGTGTGTGTGTGTGTGTGTGTGTGTGTGTGTGTGTGTGTGTGTGTGTGTGTGTGTGTGTGTGTGTGTGTGTGTGTGTGTGTGTGTGTGTGCATACGTATATGCCACTGTAGGCTGGCACTTCTATACTTTTACCAACGTTGTTGCCAGTGTGATGTAATTATAACTAGACAGCATCTTCCTGTGACTCATCAGAGATCTAACCCAAGCATTCATCAGAGATCTAACCCAAGCATTCATCAGAGATCTAACCCAAGCATTCATCAGAGATCTAACCCAAGCATTCATCAGAGATCTAACCCAAGCATTCATCAGAGATCTAACCCAAGCATTCATCAGAGATCTAACCCAAGCATTCATCAGAGATCTAACCCAAGCATTCATCAGAGATCTAACCCAAGCATTCATCAGAGATCTAACCCAAGCATTCATCAGAGATCTAACCCAAGCATTCATCAGAGATCTAACCCAAGCATTCATCAGAGATCTAACCCAAGCCAATATGCTCTCAAATTGAACTAGAAGAAAGTTGTTTCCAACTTGTTTACCTGTTTTATACTATGAACTGTTAGTGTGCACGTGAGCGTGCATGTGTGTATGCACTCGTGCAGGTGTGCGTGTGTATGTTGGTAGGGAACTGGGAACTGTGAATAGGAGTTCCTGTGTGATGCTGATTGTTTTCTTGGCTGCTCTCTGGCTGCTCTGCAGACGTCTTTGATTGGCTGGCTCCTCTTCCAGATGTTGGTGATGTCAGAGTGCTGTACAGGCAGTTAACCCACTGTTCCTAGGTCGCCATTGAAAATAAGAATTTGTTCTTAACTGACTTGCCTAGTTAAATAAAGGTAAAATTAAAATAAATAAAAAATATTGTTACTGCACCATGCATTACTCCGTTCCTGTACTGGTATGAATGGGACAGCAGGTGGCACTGTTGTCCCATTTTCCATTACTTCCATGATGCACTAAGATGCAGTTTCCTATCTTCACCAGCAGAGATCGCTACAAACACATTGTCCTCACATGCTCCCTTGACAGCAGTGCTGAATGGACAGCAGACAGGGCAGACTGTTCAGGCTGTGCAGCGATCCCTGAGGATCCAGACATGACACTTCATTAATTGATTTATTATGTATTTTGGGGCTGTTTGAGTCACACAGTCAGTGTTTTTCCGACTGAGGCCCAGACCAGCCGACAGAGCTTTAGCCTCTGCTGACCTCCATTAACATCATTTTATTAATTGAGGCACTCTTTTTACTTCCACCATTATTGCCCTCGCTTTCCCGTTCCTTTCCCTGTTGGTCTGTTAGATTAGGAAGAAGAAAGAGGTTTGTGGGTTGTGCGTGTGTGAGAAAGTGCGAATGATAAAGGTTGGCAGTTTGGGTGGGGAGAGACAGTCCATGGCTAGATAAGGGCAGTGCCATGAAGGAGGGCGGTTATACAAGGTTAGTGGAGATTTCACTCCTTACCAGAACCAGCATCTCAGCCTATGTTGTTTTCATCCCAAATGGCAGTATTTCCATCAGAAACCCTTTCATCATATTTATTAAATATACTGAACAAAAATATTAACGCAACACGCAACAATTTCAAAGTTACAGTTCATATAAGGAAATCAGTCGATTTAAATAAATTAATTAGACCCTGGCTGGGCCTGGGAGGGCATTGGCCCACCCACTGGGGAGCCAGGCCTTGCCAATCAGACTGTTTTCCCCACAAAAAGGCTTTAGTACAGACAGAAATACTCCTCAGTTTCATCAGCTGTCCGGGTGGCTGGTCTCAGATCATCCTGCAGGTGAAGAAGTCGGATGTGGGGGTCCTGGGCTGGCGTGGTTACATGTGGCCTGCAGTTGTGAGGCCGGTTGGATGTAATGCCAAATTCTCTAAAATGAGGTTGGAGGTGGTTTACGATAGGGCTGGGCCATATATCGAATTAATTTGATTAAATATAATTTATGTTATTGGTCGATATTCCAAACGTCTGTATAGCAGAATCAAGTATTTTATTTTATTATTATTTTTATGAGCATTTATGTATGCTTGCTCTCTTGTATTTTTGGTGCTGTGTGCACCTTCCCATTTACACCAGAGATTTGTATAATGACGAGATGCTCATGTCTAAACCCTAACAATGGGAGTCGTTGTCCCAAAGGCGAGAAGGCAGGTGACGAGCTTAGGTTCAAAATAAGCGCATAGAAACGTATTGGGCTGATTTTAGACAGATTTTGGCGAAAGTGAAACCTCCCGCTTCGCCTCTTTCTCCCGAGCCCCTCTCCCTACCACTCACAACAACAAAGATGAGAGATCACTTCTTCCTGATATTATTTTACTGTATTAGAGGAGAAGTTAACCTTTCGAACCATACCCTGTTTATGTTTCAATCCCTAAAAATTTGAGAAGAGCAGACTACTAAAATGGATGTGCCAGTGAACATTCATTCTGACAAATGAATGCTCAGTTGGTCGTGCGCACATTACGGTACCACGTATCTCTAGCAGCATTTTAGTCAAATAAATATTGCTATACTAGCTGTTTAGTCTGTGTTTTATAAATGTGCAATATGCATAAAACAATTATATAAGGAACTGGCAACTCGTTCTCATTCTGAGAACTAAGGTAGGCCACTTGATGGAAACATCGGAACAAAGTGGACAGGCTAGCATGCTGTTCAAACTGTTGGAGACGGACAGAAGGGTGTGTTCATAACAACTGTTTTGCCTTGTTCGCTGAATTCAGAGCTTGTGAAATTATACCTAGATCCCAGTTGGCTAACCTTGAAATATAAATATTAGCCGGCTACTCACTAGCACGTGAACTTATGCTTGAGATATTGTTTATGAGACAGGTGTTCATTTTCTAAAATATTAGTGAATGGGCATTATGCTTGGTTCTGGTTAAAATTGTAACAAAAGGGGCATTTTTATAGACAGACCTGGAAGCCAGATCAGTGATTATTGCAAAAAAATAATTCAATTATTAGTGGGTTTTACGGTTGTGTAAGTTGTATAATTTCAAAAGCTCTGATTTCATTAGATTATTGCTGACTGTTTTAAATACAGTGTATTTGACCTTTAATTGTACATCAAAGAGTTTTTATACAGTACCAGTCAAAAGTTTGGACACACCTACTCATTCAAGGGTTTTTCTTTATTTTTACTATTTTCTACATTGTAGAATAATAGTAAAGACATCAAAACTATGAAATAACATACATGGAATCATGTAGTGACCAAAAAAGTGTTAAACAGATCTAAATATATTTTAGATTCTTCAAAGTAGCCACACTTTATTTAATAAAGAATAAATAAAGATACAATTTGCCTTAATGACAGCTTTGCACACTCTTGGCATTCTCTCAACCAGCTTCATCTGGCATGTTTTTCCAACAGTCTTGAAGGAGTTCCCACATATGCTGAGCACTTGTTGGCTGCTTTTCCTTCACTCTGCTGTCCAACTCATCCCAAACCTTCTCAATTGGGTTGAGGTCGGGTGATTGTGGAGGTCAGGTCACCTGATGCAGCACTCCATCACTATCCTTCTTGGTCAAATTTGTATTTAATTTTATTTCACCTTTATTTAACCAGGTAGGCTAGTTGAGAACAAGTTCTCATTTGCAACTGCGACCTGGCCAAGATAAAGCGTAGCAATTCGACACATACAACAACCAGAGTTACATATGGATTAAACAAAACATACAGTCAATAATACAGTAGAACAAAAGAAAACAAAAAATCTATATACAGTGAGTGCAAATGAGGTAAGTTAAGGAAATAAATAGGCCATGGTGGTGAAGTAATTATAATATAGCAATTAAACACTGGAATGGTAGATCGGCAGAAGATGATTGTGCAGATAGAAATACTGGGGTGCAAAGGAGCAAAATAATAAATAAATAGATACCAGTATGGGGATGAGGTAGGTAGACAGATGGGCTGTGTATAGGTGCAGTGATCTGTAAACTGCTCTGACAGCTGGTGCTTAAAGCTAGTGAGGGAGATGTGAGTCTCCAGCTTCAGAGATTTTTGCAATTCTTTCCAGTCATGGGCAGCAGAGAACTGGAAGGAAAGATGACCAAAGGAGGAATTGGCTTTGGGGGTGACCAGTGAGATATACCTTAGCCCTTACACAGCCTGGAGGTGTGTTGGATCATTGCTCTGTTGAAAACAAATGATAGTCCTACTAAGCACAAACCAGATAGGATGGCGTATCGCTGCTAAATGCTGTGGTAGCCATGCTGGTTAAGTTTGCCTTGAATTCAAAATAAATCACTGACAGTGTCACCAGCAATGCACCCCCACATCATCACACCTCCTCCTCCATGCTTCACGGTGGGAACCACACATGCGAGATCATCCGTTCACCTACTTTGCGTCTCACAAAGACACGGCGGTTGGAACTAAAAATCTAACATTTGGACTCATCAAAGCAAAAGACGTATTTCCACCGGTCTAATGTCCATTGCTTGTGTTTCTTGGCCCAGCAAGTCTCTTGTTCTTATTGATGTCCTTTAGTAGTGGTTTATTTGCAGCAATTCGACCATGAAGGCCCGATTCACACAGTCTCCTCTGAACAGTTGATGTTGAGATGTGTCTGTTACTTGAACTCTGTGAAGCATTTATTTGTGCTGCAATTTCTTAGGCTGGTAACTCTAATGAACTTATCTGCAGCAGAGGTAACTCTGGGTCTTCCTTTCCTGTGGCAGTCCTCATGAGAGCTTGTTTCGTCATAGTGCCTGATGGTTTTTACGACTGCACTTGAAGAAACTTTCAAAGTTCTTGAAATGTTGCATATTGACTTCATGTCTTAAAGTAATAATGGACTGTAGTTTATCTTTGCTTATTTGAGCTGTTCTTGCCATAATATAGACTTGGTCTTTTACTAAATAGGGATATCTTCTGTATACCACCCCTACCTTGTCACAACACAACTGATTGGCTCAAATGCATTAAGAAGGAAAGAAATTCCACAAATTAACTTTTAAGAAGGCACACCTGTTAATTGAAATGCATTCCAGGTGACTACCTCATGAATGGTTGAGATAATGCCAAGAGTGTGCAAAGCTGTCATGAAGGCAAATAGTGGCTACTTTGAAGAATCTCAAATCTAACTCCATTTGACTCCATTTGTGTTATTTCATTGTTTTGATGTCTTCACTCTTATTCTACAATTTTTGCTGAGGTACTCGAAGTGCCCATCCAAGAAGGCTCAAGGTCGTTGGCCACAGATAAAATGACATCAAATGACGTTGTATCTACCATAGCTTTGATTGGACTGATCATGTCAACGTCATATTTTCAAAATCTTAGCTAGCAGTCATCATCATGAATCAAGTCGAAAATCTACTGGCAAATCCTTTTCAATCTTTGTCATGTGAAAAGAAATGATGGCTAAAATGTATCGGTGCTCATCGGCCATAATCATTACACAACAAGTTAGAAATTGCAAATTCAAAAATGAGTGGTTTGGAAGGAATCAGTGGCTAACTGCAAGCATTGCAAAGCAATTGCTAGCATGCTATTCAGTGGAGTGGGTGTGTGGTCCAAGTCTGGGTTTAAGGATCTCTTTTCCAAGCTTAAAAAAATAAATATTCAACATGGGCTATGCTGTCAATCCAGCATGACTTCTGTCGCGTTCAGAACAACTGGAAACTCAGAAATCTCAGACTTTCCGTGAGTTCAAGATAACTAGAAAATACGTTTTGAACAGTCATCCAACTCGGACTTTCAAGTCGGGAACTCAGGCCTCTTTCTAGAGCTCCGACCTTAAAGATCACTGACGTCATGATTCGGCCTTCTTTTTTTCATTGTTCCCAGTTGTCTTGAAAGCGTCATAAAGTGAGCATGGCTGTCGTCCCAAAAGGAAGCCTCTTCTAAAGATTATGCACAAGAAAGCCCGCAAACAGTTTGCTAAAGACAAGCAGACTAAGGACATGGATTAATGGAACCATGTCCTGTGGTCTGAAGAGACCAAGATAAACTTATTTGGTTCAGATGGTGTCAAGCGTGTGTGGCGGCAACCAGGTGAGGAGTACAAAGACAAGTGTGTCTTGCCTACAGTCAAGCATGGTGGTGGGAGTGTCATGGTCTGGGGCTGCATGAGTCCTGCCGGCACTGGAGAGCTACAGTTCATTGAGGGAACCATGAATGCCAACATGTACTGTGACATACTGAAGCAGAGCATGATCCCCTCCCTTCGGAGACTGGGCCGCAGGGCAGTATTCCAGCATGATAACGACCCCAAACACACCTCCAAGACGACCACTGCCTTGCTAAAGAAGATGAGGGTAAAGGTGATGGACTGGCCAAGCATGTCTCCAGACCTAAACCCTATTGGGCATCCTCAAACGGAAGGTGGAGGAGTGCAAGGTCTCTAACATCCACCAGCTCCGTGATGTCGTCATGGAGGAGTGGAAGAGGACTCCAGTGGCAACCTGTGAAGCTCTGGTGAACTCCATGCCCAAGAGGGTTAAGGCAGTGTTGGAAAATGATGGTGGCCACACAAAATATTGACACTTTGGGCCCAATTTGGACATTTTCACTTAGGGGTGTACTCACTTTTGTTGCCAGTGGTTTAGACATTAATGGCTGTGTGTTGAGTTATTTTGAGGGGACAGCAAATTTACACTGTTATACAAGCTGTACACTCACTACTTTACATTGTAGCAAAGTGTCATTTCTTCAGTGTTGTCACATGAAAAGATATACTAAAATATATACAAAAATGTGAGGGGTGTACTCACTTTTGTGATATACTGTATGCTGTCGCTAGGAAAGTAATACTAAGTGCTTGTTGTGTAGTAAGCTGTTAGTAGTCCATGCTGAACAAATAGTTTTATTGACTACGTCCGTCCGAGCTCGCACATTAATGTCTTAATTACCGATTGTCTTCTTATCCGCTCGTCGTCTCATTATAACATGGTTTGTACATCTCAAGTGTCAGTAGAAACCACATTGGTTTCAGCGAGTCAGCCATATCAGCAGTTTTTTTTAAAGGCAGTAAATTAGGCTGAATGAACTGTTTTGCTGCCAGACAAGTGTCGTATCTTTACTATCATTAAATTGAAGACTTTGTTTTTTATCAAAGATTCTCTGTAAATAGTATTACGCGATTAAACTGATTCATCATGTAACTGTAATGAACTAGGAAGTCGGGGCACCAAGGAAAATATTCAGATTACAAAGTTATCATTTCCTAAAATAACTTTTCAGATATTTTATATCTGATCAAATAGTCTTCTGAATCAATTAATTACTTATTTTTCCTCACATTAGTCTCATTCCAAACGTCATAAATTGTTGGTTATCTGCACGAACCCAGTCTTCACTATGAGTCATCCATACATCAATTGTCTTAAATCATTTATTTATTACTAACTAAGTAATTCACAGAAATGCATAAACAAACAAACAAAGTCAATATGGTTACAAGAAATGATAGGGGAATGTGCCCTAGTGGGCGAAACTGGCATCGCGGCTTGGTGGACAAAAGGGGGAGTCAGCTGAGAAGTCACTACAGAGTGATAATTATAACAATTGAAATGCTAATCCTTTGCACATGAACGCTCACTCATTCGGGAACAATTGCAATCAATATATATATATTTACGCTCAGTGTGTCGTCTTGATCGCTGTTGAAAAGTTTGTTTCTTTTGTAGAATTGTCCGTCACTTTCTCTCTGTCGTGGTTATAGTGGATAGTTCAGAGTGACATTCATTCATGTTGTTGTAGAATGTATGTTTCGGCGGTTGTCGTTCTTCGCGTTCAATGATAACGAATTCCTAGCTGCAGACTAATAATTAATATCAAGGTCTTGTTCTTATTCTGTCGGTATCGATAGTCTAAAACTTTAATGGCTCGTGGGCTGTCCTCTGATTTAGTTCAACTCAAAAGGGAATTGGAGTTTCCTTCATTAAACAGTCCAAAATCACATTACACTTTTACAAACAGTATCATACTCACTCATTCATCTTATACAACAAGTAGATGTAAACCTCATATCTAAGGCTATTATATAAACAGTGTTATGGTAATGTGGCCACACCGTCTCCCATGAGCTTCCCCAAGTTGTAACAAACGGACCAGTTCCTAGCTGGATTCTTCACCGATCTTTTATACTTTCTCCGGATCATGAAAGTTCTGTGAGGTGGAAGAAATTCCTTTGCTCTCTATGAAATTTCACTCTGTCTCTTATACTGTCTGGCCATGAGGCAGGGTCTTCTCCTCAGGAATTTACGACCTCTCTCTGACCACAGCAGCCTAGTTGAAGGAGGCAAGGAGAGAAGGATGGGGATTGCTGTACCCAAAGAGGGCAACGTCATGACACAAGGCTCCGCTGATAGCCAGGTGTAGCAGTAGTAAGGTGTTGGGACTCTGCTGTTGGGACAGCTTTATGAAGGCCCTAACAATTTGTGGGCACAGTTTGTGGGCTCCGTTTGTCACCGTTATAGAGCAATTAATGTATTGTTCAGTGTTGTCTTGTGTAGTGACTTTGCTGACATGCATACAAAAAATTTTGGGGAGTTTGCTCCACCTAGATTTGCGTGCTAAAATCGCCACTGTGTACAATGACGAAAATATGACTAAAACATTGACAACTTCGTCAAGAAACATAAGGAAACAAATACTGTATAGTTCTTGCATTCACTCACAACGAAGGACTCCATTTGTTATAAAACCGGAGATTCTCTGCACAGCCACAGGTAGTGAGCTGAACTTGGGAGTTAGGCTAATTAACACTGTGAGCTCATGCTGCTAGCTGTGATGTCGTGAGTCACTCTTAAAGGGACAGGCTTTCTAACAGGTGAATGAAATGAATATAGGACTGTTGTTTCCGATCAATGAAAATGTTGTAATTAATTCAGAAAATCTGGAGGGTCTCCAACTGATTATAGATGCATAAGTTTAATAAGTTGTGACAATAAAATAATAACAAAGCTAATAAGCAATAGAATGGCAAACATCTTACCAGACTTGATACACATAAAACAAACAGGGTTTATAAAAAATATACCCTTACTAGGATATACATGAACATGTTTCAGTTTAATATAACACTCAAAATAACAAGATATACATTTAGCAGTAATGGCTGTTGATGCTGAAATTGCCTTTTCCAGGGCCGGCTCCAGGCATAAGCAACATAAGCTGTCACTTAGGGCCTCAGTCAGGGTCTCAACATACTGTTGAGAGATGGATTAGTAGAATACACAATGTGCAAGTTTGAAATTTGCTTGTGCATCAGCATATTGGTTTTGTTATTTCAGTCACTCACAGTCACTCAATTAGCCCATGTCGGCCCCCTTTGATATCACTCAGATATTATGGCATAAGTCATGGTAAAATGTGTAGAATTGCAGGAAATTAGCTTTAAAACTGAACAAAAATTCTCTCCGCCCCATGGCAAAATGTGTAGAACTGCTGGAAATTAACTTTAAAATGTACATTTTTCTCTCCAAACTCAAGGGGGGACTTTTCTATTCAAAGCTTTGGAAGCTTTCAACTTTCCAACTGAAATAATACATTTAATACAAATATTATATAAATGTCCTAAAGAAAAATTATACACAAATAAGACATTATCTGATTAAATTGCTTTAGAAAAGGGCTCAAGACTGGGATGTCCCCCCTCCCCTCTCCTGTTTACACTGGCAATTGGACATCTTGCAGAAAGAATTAGACAGGACCCAAACGGAACAGGTATCAGTATTGGTAAATATGAATATAAATTAAACTTCTTTGAAGATGATCTCTTGATATACTTGACCAATATCAAAACTCAATGTCCCCTTTGCTAAAAATATTTTCAGAGTACTCTAAAATCTCAGGATGTAAAATGTATATGGATAATGGCAATAGGAAAAAGAAAAACAGTAACTCACAATCTACAGAAATCCTTTTCAAGTGGACCACAAACAATATTAAATACACATTTTGCTTAATAAGTGACAACAAACAACAAATATATAAAGACACCTTTATTCCATTACTCAACAATATAAAAGCAGATCTAGTTCAATTGAACAATATTCCCATAAATCGTACAGTACTGTAGAATAAACCATACAGAATGGCATGGCTCCCAAAGCTTTTATCTTTATTTTCAGTAATACCAATTACCCCATTGAATATATTCTTTAAAATAGTATACTTGGTCATAACAGACTTTATATGGCCAAATAACATTCATAGAATTAAAAGGAATGTTTTACATCTTCCTAAGTATGACGGTTTTAACCTTCCAGACTTGGAATTGTATCAACTCGCTACCCAAGGCTTTAACTCACGACATATAGTTAAATACATTAAAGAGGAGCAATGGGCACATATTGAAGATGCGCATGTTCATCCCCAGAATCTTTTTACGTGTGTAATTTAAAAGGATAAAGCTAAGAACATTAACTTCATAGTGTGTTTCTACACAATAACAATATGGAAGAAAATGAAACGTGTTCTACAAGAACCAATATCACATCCCTAAAAACACACCCTTATGGAACAATCCTTGGATAGCGTTTCGGAATTCACAGATAAATTAGTCCACATGGAAAATTAAAGGCATGGAAACCGTAAATTACTTGGTAAAACAGCTTTTTCCCATTACAGCTTATAAAATACATTTTGGATTGACCAATGTAGATATTTTCAAATACATGAAACTTACGTTTTATGTCACAACATTTAGTTTTCAAATCTTTGGGACATCAGAGTAATCTTGAGGGAATCCTGTTTGAGTCAGAAAAGGATATTCATATGATTGGTAAGCTATACAGATTCTTGCAGAGAGCCTATCCAACTGACAATCTCATAGAAAAAATATAAACTTTTGGAACCCAGACTTAAAAATAACTAATTTTGGCACAAGATGGAAGGAATGTTGAAACATAACTAATGAGATTACAGTTCATGGAAATGTAGGCTTAAAACTTCTTAAGGCTAGGGGGGCGCTATTTTCACATCCGGATGAAAAATGTGCCAAAAGTAAACTGCCTGCTACTCAGGCCCAAAAGCTAGGATATGCATATAGGTATATTTGGATAGCAAACACTCTAAAGTTTCTAAAACTGTTAAAATTATGTCTGTGAGTATAACAGAACTTATTTAGCAGGCGAAACCCCGAGGACAAACCATCTAGGAAAATTTGTTTTTGAGGTCACTCTCTTTTCAATGGGTTTTCTATGTGGATCTAGACTTCTAAGGCACTTGCTTGCAGTTCCTATCGCTTCCACTAGATGTCAACAGTCTTTAGAAATTGGTTGATGTTTTTCCTTTGAGAAATTAAGAAGTAGCCATTTCCTATCTGAGTGGATAGCCAAGTGTACTGTTGTCGTTGGTGGGCGCGACCTGAAAGCTCGCTCCATTTTGTTTTCTTCCGGTATTGAACACAGTTTATTCCGTCTTAAATTTGATCGATTATTTACGTTTAAAAATACCTAAAGTTGGATTAGGAAAGTTGTTTGAAATGTTTGGATCAAGTTTACAGGTAACTTATTAGATACTTTGTAGTTATGTTGCGCATGTTGGAACCGGTGTATTTTCTGAATCAAACGCGCCAAATAAATAGCCATTTTGGGGACATAACGACAGTATTTATCGAACAAATGTTCTGTTTGGAATCTTCCATGTGTTATTTCTATTTTCGGGATGAATTATGATTTCCATGTGTTTGTGTGATGGGGTGCTGTCCTCAGATAATAGCATGGTTTGCCAAAGCCTTTTGAAATCTGACACTGTGGCACCTCTTTTGAGGGATTTCATAAAAAACGTTTTAAGCGCAATATTTTGTCACAAAAGATTTATCATAATTGACAGCTTTGGAAAGAAAAATGGTTTCCAAAACTGCAAAGATATTATCTTGAGTGCCCCAGAACTGATGCTACAGGTGAAACCAAGATCAAACTTCAAACAGGAAATGAGCAGGATTTTGAGACTCTGTTTTTAATTGTCTCCTTAATGGCTGTGAAAGTGCCAGGAATGAGCCTGATCGTTTCTCAAGTTGTTCAAAGGTAAGGCATGAATTATATAGTTATTTCTGACGATATTTGATATGTGAAAAACACCTTGAGGATTGATTCTAAACAACGTTTACCATGGCGATATTATGGAGTTAATGTGTAAAAAAGTTTGCCGTTTTGATTAATGAATTTTGTTTTTTTGGTAGCCAAACATGACGCAGAAAAACGGACCGATTTCTCCTGCACATATAATCTTTCAGGAAAAACTGAACATTTGCTATCTAAATGAGAGTCTCCTCATTGAAAACATCCGAAGTTCTTCAAAGGTAATTGATTTTATTTGAATGGTTTTATGGTTTTGCTTGTTGCCTGCTGAATAACGCTAAAGCCTAACTATTTGTTACACAAATGCTTGTTTTCTATGGTTGACATATTTTTTGAAAACTGAGATGACAGTGTTGTTAACAAAAGGCTGCTAGCATATTTAATTTCAATTTTCATGAATAGTTCATCTTTAAACCGGGATGTATAACAAGAAGTTCATCTTTTGTATGATTTATGAATTGTTATTATGAGTATTTCTGTCTTTGAATTTGGCACGCTGCTATTTCACTGGGTGTTGTCAAATCAATGCCATTAACGGGATTGTTGCGCGAAGGGATCACTAAGAAGTTAATCCAGTATAAATGAATGTTTTAGAATTTATTATACAAGATACAAAAAACATAAATTCTACAGCACAATGGCAGAGTCATATTGTTACAGATGTCTTCCTCCTCCTCAGTCGAGGAGGAGTAGTAGGAAGGATCGGAGAACCAATGTGCAGAGTGTTATGTGTTCATATTGCTTACTTTTAATAGAACACTGAAAAGTACAAAATAACAACGTGAATAAATGAAACAAACGAAACAGTCCCGTGTGGAACTAACACGGAAAATAATCACCCACAACTCAAAAGTGAAACCAGGCTACCTAAGTATGGTTCTCAATCAGGGACAACGATTGACAGCTGCCTCTGATTGAGAACCATACACAGAAATCCCAAATCATAGAAAAAGGAACATAGACAACCCACCCAACTCACGCCCTGACCATACTAAACAAAGACATAACAAAAGAACTAAGGTCAGAACGTGACACATATCTGACGTGTAAAACTAATAATGACTCAATAATCCATGCCTTCTGGGAATGTTATAAAGTCAAAAATTGTGTGGGTTGTAGTCTAATTAAGCAATAAGGCCTGAGGGGGTGTGGTATATGGCCAATATACCACAGCTAAGGGCTGCTCTTACGCACGACACAACGAGGAGTTTCTGGATACAGCCCTTAGCTGTGGTATATTTGCAATATACCACAAACCCCCAATGTGCCTTATTGCTATAATAAACTGGTTACCAATGTAATTAGAGCAGTAAAAATAAATGTTGTCATACCCGTGGTATACGGTATGATATACCATGGCTTTCAGCCAATCAGCATTCAGGGCTCGTCCCACCCAAGTTTATAATGCCTCTTTTATGAGTGTGTGTCTAATGCACCTCCATTTTCTTCTCCTGAAGCAAAGGACCACTGTCTCCATCTGCCCCAACCTGCAGGGGAATCCACTCACCCTCCATAGCACAGGAGGAACACCATATGCCAAGAATCCCAGGCAGGATCCAACCAAGACCCGGATACGTTCAGTTGGAGAGATAGCTGTTACAAATGTCCTCTAAGTGGTGTTCAATCTTCACAGAGAAACCCTGACAGTTGGTGGAGGGATGATGGTATGTGTGGTGTATGCTGAAAACCACAAAGCGGAGACCATGAAAATGGTATCAATGCAATGGCAAAGATATCAATGGAATATGGAATGGCAATTGGCTTTAGAGACTCCCAATTCAGAATTGATCTTATTCCGAATTCCATGTCTGTCTTTGTATTGGCTATCACCACACCACCACCTTCCAAAGCTGTGATACTTCAAAGTCTGGTTATACAGTACACACCCACACACGTTTCAACTATTTTCCTTAGCTGGCCTCCTCCTAGTTCTGATGCATTGCTAAATGGTATAGTCAGTGTCACAGAGTGTACTGTACTGTGTGCCCAGACTGCCTACAGACTGCCTACAGATGCAATGTGGAAATAGTGAGTTCTGTAAATGGAGAGAGAAAAAGGATAGTGGAAACGTGCATGTGGTTGTTTTACCTACTTTAGTTAAGTGCACTAATTGTATGTCGTTCGGGTAAGAGCGTCTGATAACTCAAATAGAAATGGTGGGGAGTCAAGAGGATCGGGTGTACCAGATGGCGAGGCTGAACTAGAGTTGTCTGCCACAGATATCCACACCTCAAGCCCTGTTCTCCAATAGGAAACAGCAGGAAAACTCAAGGGATGTCCTCTTGTAAAGGGCCCTTCCAGGATCTAACTAACAACAGGATGGAACCTGTGTGTACCTCAGAGAGACAAGGAGGCTTTGTTTTCCCGTTCCGTCTAGTGCCCAATGTTGAAAGGGTTTATTTATGCGACACGGAGCAGAACACTGTGTGCGCTAACTAAGTTTCCTTGCTTGCGTCAAGTGGAACAAAACTATGAAAATAAAATGCTGCTGGCTGAGACCAAGTGTACTGACTAGGCTCTGTTAGAAATTTAAAAGGGCCCCTTGCCTTGCTGTGATGTAGAAATACAGACTAGTCTTTGTTAAACGCTGGCTTTCAGGAAACTTTCCAGTGGGATTTTATCCTTTTTATGAGAAAAAAAATGGATTGCCATGGAAGGGCCATGTGGGCAAGACCTCCAAGCTGAAGCAGAGCAGATATCGTTCCGGATTTAGCCAGGGAGTTCCCAGCAGAAAAAGATAGCAGACAGAATATGTCAAACAGGAGACAATGAACTATTTTCTCTCTCTCTCTCTCTCCTTCTCTCCCTCTCTACTCTTTCTCTCTCTCTCATTCTCTCTGACACACACACTCACACACGCAGCCATGTCAAACAGAGCAAAACCTTCTTTCATTTTGAATCCACAGTTGGTTTGATTTACGCAATCATTCTTGAACGATGTAAGAGCTTATTGCCTAAAGATTGTCCTCAATACAAGTTGGTGCAGATTCAGTGAACTGCAGAGACATACAGTAGGGATGTGACTCTGTAGTTCTCTGAATCTGCAGCACCTCGTATTGAGGATGCTCTTTATGTGATAAGCCCTTAGGCTACATCGTTCAATAATGATTTGTATAAGTGAGACGGACTGGAGTTAAAATATTGGGATCCTTCTTCCTACAAGTCTTGAAGTCTCAGACAAAGTTACTTACTCATCATCACACCAGCGTAGTTCAGCCGAACCACCTCTGTGTACATTAGCTTGTTAAATATGCACTCTGGGATCTTAAGCACAACACATTTGTATTATACAGCCACGTGGGTCTTGGTGGGCCGGGTCCCACCCACTGGGGAGCCAGGCCCACCCAATCAGACTGAGCAACAACAACAAAAAATATGTACACTACCAGTCAAAAGTTTGGACACACCTACTCTATCACTCCCTGACCTTAGATAGCCTTTTAATGTCTCTATTTGGTTTGGTCAGGGTGTGATTTGGGTGGGCATTCTATGTGTTGTATTTCTTTGTGTTTGGCCGAGCGTGGTTCCCAATCAGAGGCAGCTGTCTATCGTTGTCTCTGATTGGGAATCATACTTAGGTAGCCTTTTTTCCCACCTATGTTGTGGGATCTTGTTGTTGTTTGTTGAGGTTGAGCCCTACAAGGCTTTACGTGTCATTGGTTTTCTCTTTCTTGGTTTTCCTGGTTAGCATTAAAGAATACTGCATCTTGGTCCACTTCCTCAGACGAGCTTTACATACTCATTCAAGGGTTTTTCTTTACTTTACTATTTTCTACATTCTAGATTAATAGTGAAGACATCAAAACTATGAAATAACATACATGGAATCATGTAGTAACCAAAAAAGTGTTAAACAAATCAAAATATATATTTTAGATTCTTCAAACCTTTTGCCTTGATGACAGCTTTGCACACTCTTGGCATTCTCTCACCAGCTGTAACGGCTCTCTTCTATCTCCTCCTCTGACGAAGTGGTAGAACAAGGATCGGACCAAAATACAGCGTAATGATGATTCATGATATTTTAAGGAAGGAAAACCTATACATACAGAAACTACAAAAATAACGAAATGAAATAATGAAAACCGAAACAGCCCTATCTGGTGCAAACACAAAGACAGGAACAATCACCCACGAAAACACTAACAGAATATGGCTGCCTAAATATGGTTCCCAATCAGAGACAACGATAATCACCTGACTCTGATTGAGAACTGCCTCAGGCAGCCATAGACTACGTAGACACCCCACAAAACCCCTAAGACAAAAACACACCACAATAACCCATGTTACACCCTGGCCTGACCAAATGAAGAAAGAAAACACAAAATACTAAGACCAAGGCGTGACAGAACCCCCCTAAGGTGCGGACTCCCAGACGCACCTCAAAACCATAGGGAGGGTCCGGGTGGGCGTCTGTCCATGGTGGCGGCTCCGGCTCGGGACGTGGACCCCACTCCATTAATGTCATAGTTCCTCCCCCTCGCGTCCTGGGATAATCCACCCTCGCCGCCGACCATGGCCTAATAGTCCTCACCCAGAACCCCACTGGACTGAGGGGCAGCTCGTGACTGAGGGGCAGCTCGGGACTGAGGGGCAGCTCGTGACTGAGGGGTAGCTTGGGACTGAGGGGAAGCTCTGGACTGAGGGGTAGCTCGGGACTGAGGGGTAGCTCAGCACTGAGGGGAAGCCCAGCACTGAGGGGAAGCCCAGCACTGAGGGAACGCCCAGCACTGAGGGAAAGCCCAGCACTGAGGGAAAGCCCAGCACTGAGAGGAAGCTCAGCACTGAGAGGAAGCTCAGGCAGGTAGTTGGCTCTGGCAGATCCTGGCTGGCTGGCGGATCTGGAAGAGTCTGGTTGACTGGCAGATCTGGAAGAGTCTGGCTGACTGGCAGATATGGAAGAGTCTGGTTGACTGGCAGATCTGGAAGAGTCTGGTTGACTGGCAGATCTGGAAGAGTCTGGTTGACTGGCAGATCTGGAAGAGTCTGGTTGACTGGCAGATCTGGAAGAGTCTGGCTGACTGGCAGATCTGGAAGAGTCTGGCTGACTGGCAGATCTGGAAGAGTCTGGCTGACTGGCGGATCTAGCTGCTCTGGCTGCTCCATGCAGACTGGCAGCTCTGGCTGCTCCATGCAGACTGGCAGCTCTGGCTGCTCCATGCAGGCTGGCAGCTCAGGCTGCTCCATGCAGGCTGGCAGCTCAGGCTGCTCCATGCAGGCTGGCAGCTCTGGCTGCGCTGAACAGGCAGGAGACTTCAGCAGCGCTGTAGAGGAGGAAGGCTCTGGCAGCGCTAAACAGGCGGGAGACTCCGACAGCACAGGAGAGGAGGAAAACGCTGGCTGCGCTGAACAGGCGGGAGGCTCCGGCAGCGCTAAACAGGTGGGAGACTCCGACAGCACTGGAGAGGAGAAAGGCTCTGGCTGCGCTGAACAAGCGAGGCGCACTGAAGGCCTGGTGCGTGGTGCTGGAACTGGTTGTACTGGACTGAGGACACACACAGGAAGCCTGGTGCGGGGAGCTGCCACCAGAGGACTGGTGTGTGGAGGTGGCACTGGATAGACCGGACCGTGCAGGCGCACTGGAGCTCTTGAGCACCGAGCCTGCCCAACCTTGCCTGGCTCGATGCCCACTCTAGCCCGGCCAATACGAAGAGCTGGTATGTACCGCACCGGGCTATGCACCCGCACTGGGAAAAGGACCCTGGGCACTCTCCGCTTTCTCTACCTCCAGTTCTTCTTTGGGGCGTCGATATTCACCAGGCCGTGCCCAGGGTCCTTTTCCGTCCAATATCTCCTCCCAAGTCCAGAAGTCCTGTGATCGCTGCTCCTCACGATAAACAGGGGGAGTTGGCTCAGGTCTGAACCCTGACTCTGCCACACTCTCCCTGAGCCCCCAATACATTTTTGGGACTGACTTTCGGGTTTCCTTGCCAACCATGTTCCCTCGTAATGTCGGCTCCTCTCTCTGGCTGCCTCTGCTCTCCTAAGTGCCTCCACCTGTTCCCATGGGAGGCGATCTCTTCCAGCCAGTATCTCCTCCCAAGTGTAACAACCCTTGCCATCCAAAACGTCTTCCCATGTCCATTCCTCCTTTCGCTGCTTCCTCTGTCGCTGTTGCCTGTTACCACGCTGCTTGGTCCGGGTGTGGTGGGTGATTCTGTAATGGCGTTCGTCTGTTGAAAGAGAGTCGGACCAAAATGCGGCGTGGTGGTTACTCATGTTCTTTACTGAAAATAGAACGATACATGAAATAACTACATTAGCAAAACAACAAACGGAATGTGAAAACCTATACAGCCTATCTTGTGACAACAAACACAGAGACAGGAACAATCACCCACGAAAACACTCACAGAATATGGCTGCCTAAATATGTTTCCCAATCAGAGACAACGATAATCACCTGACTCTGATTGAGAACCGCCTCAGGCAGCCATAGACTACGTAGACACCCCACAAAACCCCTAAGACAAAAACACACCACAATAACCCATGTCACACCCTGGCCTGACCAAATAAATAAAGAAAACACAAAATACTAAGACCAAGGCGTGACACCAGCTTCATGAGGTAGTCGGTGACCAAGGCGGTGGCCCGTTCCTGTAGGTTCATGCTCTACAACATCCGCAGAGTACGACCCTGCCTCACACAGGAAGCGGCGCAGGTCCTAATTCAGGCACTTGTCATCTCCCGTCTGGATTACTGCAACTCGCTGTTGGCTGGGCTCCCTGCCTGTGCCATTAAACCCCTACAACTCATCCAGAACGCTGCAGCCTGTCTGGTGTTCAACCTTCCCAAGTTCTCTCACGTCACCCTGCTCCTCCGCTCTCTCCACTGGCTTCCAGTTGAAGCTCGCATCCGCTACAAGACCATGGTGCTTGCCTACGGAGCTGTGAGGGGAACGGCACCTCAGTGCCTCCAGGCTCTGATCAGGCCCTACACCCAAACAAGGGCACTGCGTTCATCCACCTCTGGCCTGCTCGCCTCCCTACCACTGAGGAAGTACAGTTCCCGCTCAGCCCAGTCAAAACTGTTCGCTGCTCTGGCCCCCAATGGTGGAACAAACTCCCCCCACGACGTCAGGACAGCGGAGTCAATCACCACCTTCCGGAGACACCTGAAACCCCACCTCTTTAAGGAATACCTAGGATAGGATAAAGTAATCCTTCTCACCCCCCCTAAAAGATTTAGATGCACTATTGTAAAGTGGCTGTTCCACTGGATGTCATAAGGTGAATGCACCAATTTGTAAGTCGCTCTGGATAAGAGCGTCTGCTAAATGACTTAAATGTTAATGTTAAATGTAGTCTCCTGGAATGCTTTTCCAACAGTTTTGAAGGAGTTCCCACATATGCGAGCACTTGTTTGTTGCTTTTCCAACACTCTGCAGTCCAACTCATCCCAAACCATGTCAATTGGGTTGTGGTTGGGTGATTGTGGAGGATAGGTCATCTGATGCAGCACTCATCACTCTGCTTCTTGGTCAAATAGCCCTTGAACAGCCTGGAGGTATGTTTTGGGTCATTGTCCTGTGACAGTCCCACTAAGAGCAAACCAAATGGTATGGTGTGTTCCTGCAGAATGCTGTGCTAGCCATGCTGGTTAAGTGTGCCTTGAATTCTAAATAAATCACTAACAGTGTCGCCAGCAAAGCACCCTCACACCATAACACCTCCTCCTCCATGCTTGACAGTGGAAACCACACATTCGGAGATCATCCGTTCACCTACTCTGTGTCTCACAAAGACACAGCCGTTAGAACCAAAAATCTCACATTTTGACTCTTCTTATTGGTGTCCTTTAGTAGTGGTTCCTTTGGAGAAATTCGAAGGCCTGGTTTACGCAATCTCCTCTGAACAGTTTGATGTTTATGTGTCTGTTAATTGAACTGTGTGAAGCATTTATTTGGTCTGCAATCTGAGGTGCAGTTAATTGCCAATTTCTGAAAGTGGTAACTCTAATGAACTTATCCTCTGCAGCAGAAGTAACTCTGGGTCTTCATCATAGCGCTTGATGCTTTTGCAACTGCACTTGAAGAAACTTTCAAAGTTCTTGAAATGTTCCAGATTGACTGACCTTCATGTCTTAACTAATGATAGACTGTCATTTCTCTTTACTTTTTGAGCTGTTCTTGCCATAATAGGGCTATCTTCTGTATACCACCCCTACCTTGTCACAACACAACCGATTGGGTCAAACGCATTAAGACGGAAAGAAATTCCACAAATGAACTTTTAACAAGGCACACCTGTTAATTGAAATGCATTTCAGGTGACTACCTCATGAAGCTGGTTGAGAGAATGCCAAGAGTGTGCAAAGCTGTTGTCAAGGCTCAGGGTGGCTACTTTGAAGAATCTCAAATATAAAATATATTTTGATTTGTTTAACACTTTTTTGGTTACTGTCACGTTCTGACCATCATTCGTGTGTGTTTTCCTTGTTTTAGTGTTGGTCAGGACGTGAGCTGGGTGGGCATTCTATGTTGTGTGTCTGATTTGTCTATTTCTATGTTTGGCCTGATATGGTTCTCAATCAGAGGCAGGTGTTAGTCATTGTCTCTGATTGGGAACCATATTTAGGTAGCCTGTTTTGTGTTGGGTTTTGTGGGTGATTGTTCCAGTCTCTGTGTTTGCACCAGGTAGGACTGTTTAGGTTTTCGCACGTTTATTGTTTTTGTTAGTTTATTCATGTATAGTGTCTTTATAAATTAAACATGAATAACCAACACGCTGCATTTTGGTCCGCCTCTCTTTCACCAGAAGAAAACCGTTAGTCACTACATGATTCCATGTATGTTATTTCATAGTTTTGATGTCTTCACTATTATTCTACAATGTAGAAAATAGTACAAAATAAAGAAAAACCCTTGAATGAATAGGTGTGTCCAAACCTTTGACTGGTATTGTATATATTCTTTATGCTCTCTACTTGTCAGTGTTCCAAATGGGACATTATTTGTCTTTTTACCTAAACATGCAAGCACCATCAGATAGAATTCATAGCAATCAGTGCACTGGAATGACATTCACTCTCATGGGATGGGTGGCCAAAAATAACTAACTGAAAGCCACACCCCCAATAAGCCACAGATATGACCGCATTGAGGCATATGTCACTGTGATTCTATGGCTATATGCACCATGCCTCTGCTTCATTTATTCATTTAGTAAACAAGACATGTCATACATTATAATCCAGTGCCTTTATCACAGTCAACACAGCTATGTTTTAGCTTGAATTAGATTTTAAAAATGTATCATTTTCCCTCTGCCTCCTGGCAAAATATGTAGAATAGCATGAGATTAGCTGTAAAACTGCACATTTTAAGCTTTGTCCCATGGCTAAATGTGTATAATTGCAGGAAGTTAGCTGTTTTCTTTGGCCCATACAAATTTCTGCAGGCCCACCCACCAAATAATTTATGACTACACTACTGGTATCATATTGCACAAATTGGATTTGTAACATAGCATATGAAATAGATCACGTAGTACACAATTGGATGAAGTAGTACACTGGCTCATGAGCCCATTTTCAAAACTAGTGGCTAAAATTGTACAAACGTTCGAGAGTGCATCTTTAATTAAAGGCTTCCCACATACAAACTAGGGGTGGAAGAAATGTGTCAGTCAGCTGAGCTTAAGTCTAGGCACTAGTTTGGGGCTCTAACACAAGTCTTTAGGTCCACCGTTACATAAGCATGATAATGGCTTCCCACATGCAAACTGGGGGGGGGGGTGGACAGAAGGACATGATGATGAATGAGCTGTCTGATAGGTTGGCAGTGGTGAGGGAGCCCTCTGCTGAAGGGTGCCGTGTAAAAGAGCACATGACATAAAAGAAGGGCACACACAGCAGAATAACGGCTGACAATTTCTCTGGCTCAGCCAAACACACATTGCGACGATGGATCACTAATCAATTACCAATCAGTTACACAAAAGGCAGCAACATCGCTGAACACAGCTTAGTCTTTCATTCCTTTCATTAATAAAAACATCAGCCGTTTTTTAATTGCTGATTTCAAACACACAAAGACACAGTATGTCTACGACATGCTTTCTCCTGTGTGCATTTACAGTGTAACGCCTTCATACTGTGTGATCCTCAAATGCTGAACCTCTGAGCTGGCCATTCCAGTAAGGGTAATAGTATGTTATTATGTAATAGCATAATAATATTATGTAATAGTATATACTGTGGGAGATGAAGGAGGGTAGGGATCACACAGAACTATATGGTGGAAATAGAAATGTCAAACCTCAAAAGCTTCTACTCCTACTGCTGTTTCAACCCGCTATTCCTTCCTTCCCTCCACTATGTGAACTTTCATGTATGCCACTCCCCTGGAGACGCAACCCTGGAAACAAACATCCATCCAAACAACCCAAAGCAATATGCTTCTCCCCTTCGTAAACAAACGCAGAGCTGGAAATTAAATAACACAGATTTGAATAAATACTTTGTCTATAAATGCATGTTTTAGATCAGAGAGGGGTTGCGGTTAGACGGTTAGAACACTGGGGAGTGGGAGCTAGGGGGAACTCCCGAGAGAGAGCCATGAGGATGTGCATCGCTGAGTGAAACAATATCCCCTTTAACAGTAAAAATGACATTCAGTGGAATCTGAGACAGGGCACATAGGCAGCCCCAGCCAGAGGGCATGTAGTCTGAGCCTGGGTAGCGGGGAGGGTAGTCTGGGGCTGAGGCAAGGGTATGAGTTTGGGGCAGAGGCTGAGACTGGGGTTGGAGCCTGGGCTTTGTCTAACTGTTTTTTTTTTTACATCCTTCAGATGACGAGATACAGAGAGAAGAGGTTAGATAAAGCTCACTCCCCCTCCCCTTGTTCTTATCCATTAAAACAGATACATGCCCACTCACTCTCACTCAGAACGTTCCATCCTTGATAAGACTTTAGTGTTCGACAATAGTGATCATCTGTTTGTCTGTCTGTCTGTTGTCACTCTCCCTGTCTGCTTAGGCCTACTGACTGACTCCTCTCCAACAGAAAATGTTCCAGCAATGTTCCAACAGAGAATTCACTCTGTTAGAGTTAAATTAACACCCAGTAGTGTAAAAACAACCCCAGTGTTGGTGTTAATAACCAGAGTTATTGTTTTACACTATGGAGAGTAAAACAGTCCCATCAAAACTACACCCATCATTACCATATTTCCCAGCATGCTATGCATGTACATTGATTGATTATCTTATGCTACACAAAGATAATAAAGACCATTTTTCAAGATCAATAACATACATTTTTCTAAACAAATACAGTCAGTTAGTTACATTTATTGCACGCGTCACTGAAATGGTTGTTCCGGTTTAAATGGTTGAGGTAGTCTCCTTTATCTGAGTTCCTAACCCTGGTAGTCATTCTGAATACAAGTTGTGGTTGAATAAAAACTCTGTCTGAATTCTAAAAGGAATTAGACATCACATTGCCAGCCAGCATAATGTGACTTGCAGGCCTGATGATGCCTGTAATTTGTAAACCAGGATTTTCCTAACACCATTCTGTTAGGGGGAAAACTAGGCCATCAAAGCAAGGCCTTATGATATATGTGATGTATTGTCATCAAGTAAAATTTGTAATGATAATATTCACCTAGGTACTAATTTGGTGAAAGCCACAGGCTTTTAAAAGGCAAGAACACTAACAAATACAGTCATGGGTGGTAACTCTACAATTCGCTCGAAAAGAAAAGGCACCATATGCAAATTAGTGCTAAAATAACACCCAAAATCACTCACTGTAACAGTGTTTTTGCATACCACTAGTAGGAGTTGACTCTAGATTAACACTAGCTTTGAATATAAATTACACTGTGAGTATTACTTACCCAATAGTGTTAAATTTGAGTTGATTTCCTACACCACGTTACAAAAGTGAGTGTTACAAAAACACTCAAAATGGAACACTATAATCAGAGCACTCTGTAGAGTGGGACCATATGTTGTCTGAGATGATGGCAGTGGTTTAGTAGCCTGGTCCCAGATCTGTTTGTGCCGTATAGCCAACTACTAGGTCATTGGTTATAACTTACAGTACAAACAGATCTGCGACAAGGCTAGTGTCGAGGTCTAAACTCTGAAGCAAGTAGCAGATCAGAGTGATTTTCTGATGCCTGTTGACCTGGATCTGTCCAGCCACTTCAGTCCCCTCCAGACCAAGCCCAGGCCAGGCACGTTCTAGGCCCATAGACTGTATATAAATAGGCCTCACCGTAGCATTCCCTTCCTCGATCCCCTTTACACTGTCATTTTCCCCCTTTATTCCAGCCTCCATCCATCCCCTCATCCATTCCCTCCATCCATTCCCTTCATCCACCTCATCCATTTCCTTCATCCCCTCATCCATTCCCTTCATCCCCTCATCCATTCCCTTCATCCCCTCATCCATTCTATCCTCTCATCCATTCCCCCCATCCCCTCATCCATTCCCTTCATCCCCTCATCCATTCTCTTCATCCCTTCAACCCGTCTTTCATTCCCTTCATCCCCTCATCCATTCTCTTCACACGCTCATCCATTCCCTTCATCACGTCATCCATTCCCTTCATCACTTCATCCATTCCCTTCATCCCCTCATACATTCCCTTCACCCCCTCATCCATTCCCTTCATCCCCTCATCCATTCCCTCCATCCCCTAATCCATTCTCTTCACCCGCTCATCCATTCCCTTCATCCCGTCATCCATTCCCTTCATCACTTCATCCATTCCCTTCATCCCCTCATACATTCCCTTCAACCCCTCATACATTCCCTTCACCCCCTCATCCATTCCCTTCACCCCCTCATCCATTCCCTTCATCCATTCCCTCCATCCCCTCATCCATTATCTTTACACCATACTTTCCCCCCTTTTTCTCTTGATCTCTCTTGCTATCTTTCACAATTTTCCTGCCTAACTCTCATGCTCAGTCGGTTCTCTTTCCCTACCACAGGCTGGGAGGCATCTCTTTCAGATCTTAAGTTATTACACTTTTTCTCAATCGCTTTAGTTCAATTCTCTAATGAGAATTTAAAAAATGTGAAACTATAGGTTCAAATCTCTGAACAATTAGTTTGTTGTTCACACCAGATTTCAATTTCTTATTAATTTAAACAATTTGCACGTGTTTTGGCACGTGTGCAAAATAGTAAGTACAATTGTCTACAATTTGCACAATAACTACATGCACATGGCTGAACAAACTGATGAGTTGATTCTCAGTGTAATTATCATACTCTTCACAACTTCTAAACATTATTTCATCGTGTGGGCCATCACATGCAAAATGATCCATTCAATGATCAGAATCAATCAGACATACATACATACATGTATATTCCATCAATATCTATGACATGGAATGTTTGTGATGTCTGCTAAATTGGCAAATTACCTGCCAGGTGACATAGTTTTTAAAATGTTTTAATTTGACCTTTATTTAACTAGGCAAGTCAGTTAAGAACAAATTCTTATTTTCAATGACGGCCTAGGAACAGTGGGTTAACTGCCTGTTCAGGGGCAGAACGACAGATTTGTACCATGTCAGCTCGGGGATATGAACTTGCAACCTTTCGGTTACTAGGCCAATGCTCTAACCACTAGGAATCACAATCTTACCAATCACCAATCAAGTTTGGAAGCATATATATGGAGCTTGCCCACAGCACAATCACTGCCATTTTGAACATGGAGGGGCATCACAACCCTGAACAGCAGCTACATGCTCGTGGAATAGAAATCAGAAGATGTGTAAGAATGCGTGGTGGTGGTGGTGGTGGTGTTAGGGGAAGACATAATAGAGGAAGAGGTAGAAGGCATGAAGGATGAAATCAGAGCCACAAATGTGGACCATATCATAAACCATGGTCTGACAATAGAAGAGGCTGGTCGGAGAGTACAGCCTAATGTAAAACAGGTCCACAGTGTCATCAATTGTGCTAACATTCCGTAGGGAAAACAGGTTAACATGTACTCGTTCTTTACTTTTGGTACAGCATTTCATTCACAACAATACAGCAACTATTGTAAAGGTAAAGGCAAGTCTGAAAATCACAATGTACTGTAAGATATGTATGAGGAATATACAGTAATACAGCACATTTTGAATGCAATATATTATCTGTAACATGATGTATTTGTGAATTCTACATGTCATATATAGGACTGCACAACGACCTCATGCTGGTGGCAGAACAGCAGTATTCACCACTAGTTCATCTGAGAGATTTTTTAAAATATATTTTTTTATTTAACCTTTATTTATCTTTGTAAGTCAGTTAAGAAAAAAATCTTATTTACAATGACGGCCTACCAAAAGGCAAAAGGCCTCCTGCGGGGATGGGGACCTGGGATTAAAATAAATAAATACAATATAAATATAGGACAAAAACACATCACAACAAGAGAGACAACAGAACACTACATAAAGAGAGACCTAAGACAACAACATAACATGGTAGCAACACATGACAACACAGCATGGTAGCAACACAACATAACAACAACATGGCAGCAACACAACATGGTAGCAGCACAAAACACGGTACAAACATGATTGGGCACAGACAACAGCACAAAGGGCAAGACGGTAGAGACAACAATACATCACACAAAGCAGCCACAACTATCAGTAAGAGTGTCCATGATTGAGTCTTTGAATGAAGAGATTGAGATAGAACTGTCCAGTTTGAGTGTTTGTTGCAGCTCGTTCCAGTCGCCAGCTGCAGCAAACTGAAAAGAGGAGCCACCCAGGGATGTGTGTGCTTTGGGGACCTTTAATTTGTTTTTTTTTAATGACTATGAAACAATTCTACAAGGTGCCATTTGAGAGGAATGGTGACAGAATGAAGGAGCTGTGGTACCAGTATGTCCAGGTAAAACATTGGTGTGAACATGGTATATTGTAATGGGAGTTACAATGATGCCTGTATATACTTCTTGAAGTTGTAGATACCCATAAGAGAATAAAACATTTCTTCTTTACTAAATAGTCTGATTCTAGAATAGACTATGCAAAACTAACTTTATATTTTATTTCTGTGTTACTATATAGAGAATAATGGAGCTGGAAGGACATGAAATGACTTGCGTTTTTGTGGAGAGGCTGGGTTCAATCTGGCCAAAGGCAGGAGATGTGGCCACAATCTCATTGGACACCAAGCCACAATTGCCACACCAGGCCAACGTGGGGACAATATTACAATGTGTGCTGCCGTTTCTGAGAATGGTGTGAGCACACATATTCCACACAATGGGCCCTATAACACCCAACTTCTCCTGGTCTTCCTAAATACACTTTACAGAGATCTAATAACAGAACACGAAAGAGGTTTAGTTAGACCAGATTTGACAAATTATGTAATTGTGTGGGGTAATGTCAGCTTCCACCAAACCAACATTGTTAGGGAATGGTTTGCTGCGTATGAAAGGATAACAGCGGAGTATACTCCCCATTCCTGAATCCAATAAAATAGTTTTGTTTAGCATAGAGGTGGAAAGTATATGACTATCGGGCACACTTCATTTGAATTTTGGTGGCATTGGCCAATTTACTGACACAATAACTAGGTTTTGAAGCATGAATTAAATGTTTCAAGTGAGTTACTACATTTTGCAGACATGCAACAGAGTTGTGATGTCCCATGAAACAGTTGTGACAATTGCACTTACAGTTTAGAGAATGTTAAGACCGTTTCAAAAAATGAACCAAAGTGACTGAGAAAAACTGTAAATCCCCTTCCCCTCATTTTCCCTTCTCTCTTTCTCCAACCCTCTTCTCTCCTTTCAGATGATCGTCTTACGCCGAGCCAGATTCTGTACTGCAGCTGAATGAGCCGAACATACACCTGGATGCAACCACAGCAAAGTGAGGGACTGACTAGTAATGAAGTCATGTCTTCTGTGGCACACACACAGTCACCTGTGCCAGTGAGACAGACACTCAGCAGCGAGACAGCCTGATGGTTGGAACAAGGAGGCTTTTAAAAATAGTGAGCTCAGAGATCAGATGAACTAGTGGTACTAATATTCTGGGAAACTCAGAGCTCTGAGAAATAGCTTCTGGAGAATGTGTGTTTGTGTGTGTGAGTGTCAGTTCTTGGGCTGGGACCTGCAGTATGTGACCCATGTGTACAATGTGTGTGTGTTTCCCTCTTCTCCCTATAACATGTTTTTCAGTGTGGAGTTTACGTTGAACCGTCAAATGTCAAGGCACCGTCATGAAATAAATGATTATACTATATTAGCCCCCATCTCTCTCCATGGCCATTCAATCAGCCAGATAACTGATTTCAAATGTCAACGTCTGCCATTATCACGCACGCCCGTAGAAATTCCTACTCCTCTTCAGTGAAAGAGCGCATTGTGAATCAAACGAACACTGCCTACTCGCCGAGTTGAGAAAAAAAAGAAGGGGTGAAAGGATAGGAGAAAGTGGCTGGTTGAGTCAGTGGCTGAGCGCTCCGGTCCCACTCCGTAGACATCACCGTGCTCTACCGACTCCCGCCGGATCAGTGACTGACCGCGCGCTGGACCAAAGAAGTGAGGCGCGAGAGGCGGGATTTATGCAAATGAGGCGCAGTGAGGAGACGCTCGAGCTTCAGTGAGGCACTTTGTGAACACCACTTCATATGATCTTTCGTCGATATAAAATCATCGCAACATGGCTTCAAAGTGCCCCAAGTGTGACAAGACTGTGTATTTTGGTAAGTTACTTGAATTTCCTGACTCTACTCTAGTTTGTGCACATGGTTCGTTGAGATTTATTCGCGAAATGACACCCGTGGGAAAGGAAGGATGCAAAGACCGTGACCTGCCACAGCTAGGCTTGCCACGTTATTATGTAGGACATGTCCTTACCCAAAATCACGACATTTGTGTTTCGGCCTTCAAGTTGGCACAGTTTGGCATTGTTTACAATAGCTAGCTAACGTTACTGTCATCATGACTAATTATCAAGGAGGACCAGCTTATCTAAGTAGTAGTAAGTCTCTGCTTTGTTGTCAAAAAACAACTAACGCTAGATAATATATCAAGTAAGTTATATGACTGGATTTGTAAATGTACTATACTAAATAGATGATTTTCTAAATCCTACATGGTCCTTTAGTGTTCAGCCTGGCACGTTCCTGACAATCCTAACGTTTAGAACAACAGTTTAGTGGACAAATCTTATGCAGTGTAAATACTGGAATGATAGTAGATGATTGGACTAGCTAACGTTAGTGTCTGAAGAACATCCATTCGATCTCACAATAACATCCTTGCCAAAATATGGGACATTTGTATGTATGCATTAAAATGTTTTACAATTTTTTTTTATCCTAAAAGATTAGATGAATCGCTCAGTTGACACAGAACTAGGACACAGCAGTAGTACATTTGTTGTGCTTGGGATATATACGCCTATGGCAGCTTTGGAGGTTGCTGCTCAGTCAGTGTCCTTGCTCACTCACTCAGTGCCAAGTGTGTGATAATGCCATATGCTGAAAATACTCAATATGAAGGGAGGCAGTGTAGCCTAATTTGGTGGTCAAGCTGTTTCAGATGTACCAAACCTGCTGTTCTGTCAACCATATGCCCAGTCTGGACCACAAATATATCAAAAAACTACTTTGGCAGTGTATAACTGTGATTTACACACACACACACAAGTTTGTCATGATTAAATCAATCACCTGATCGACGTGTGTGTGCTTGTGTTTTGCTGTCATCATGGAAAAAACACAGTTATTCCTGGCTAGTTCACATCCTATCTCTAACTACATCACACACGAGCCATCTAGCACAGTGCTTGAAGTGGTCATGGGTTCCAAATCAATTAAGTGGACACGCCTGTTATATAATAACAGGCAGTGCACATGGCAGCTGCTCCTCATCCTATTGGCCAATAGGGCTGTGACGGGCATGGCATTTTGGATGACAGTTATTGGTTTCATCACGTTGTAGAGTCCATGTTACCTCAAAAATGGACTCAACAGCACAAACGCCCGGGCCTCCCGTCGTCAGTCAGTTGTGCGTTCCTCACAACACCAACAAAAAAGTTTTTTTTTTAAACGGTTATGACTGTTATTTTATTTTCATGACGGTCTTCATCCAAAACCGTCGGTTATACGGTAATTGTGCCAGCCACACTCCCTCAAGTCAGACAACTAGAAGCATACAGGTGTAGGATCTTCATTTGAGCCAGTTTGCTGGAAATGTTCTTTATTATGTGAATTGTAATTAATGGTCATTTTTGTAGGGCTGATACATTTTTTTGGAAGGGAAAATCAAATTACAAACGTCAGAAGACTTTTTTTAAACCTCAAATGCACTGGAACAGTGGTCACCAACTGGTTGTTCCCGATTGACTGGTCAATTTCCAAGGCATTCCTAGTCAATCGCCAAACATTTCTGTAAAAAAACAACAATGATAAAGCCTTGCTTTCCTTTTTGTTTTGTTTTTGTCTCGTGCTGTTGCCTGTAGGTGCATCCGATTCAGCTGTCCTGCGCGCCAGATTGGCAAAGTCTTCCCATTTTTAATCATTTCATGTGTCTGAGGGTACAAACTCTGCCTTCCCGGCAGGCCCGGAGAGCAAATCAAGTGCACTATAGGCCTACCGCTGGCCAATCCGATGGCTCAGATTAACGTGTCTGCAGTAGCGTGCCAGGCTTGAAAGAAAGCTACAGCAAAGTTTATACTGTGATATCTCAAACCTTTTAAAACCCATGACTAGAGAGACTGTCAACGAACACAGCAAAGTGCTGCTGTTTTTATGACTGAGTTCATGTTTAAGTTCTTACTCAACACTGTCAACATGTTTTATTCAACACTTTTCTAGGCTATTAAAATGTGCGTTCTTCCAACACTGCAGCAGTAATGAATGAGTAGGAAAGTGTAGCTATAGGCTTGCATTGTTATCATTAGAGGCTTGGGTCTTTATTAATATTGGGGAATATAGTTCGTAGGAGTAACAACATGAATTTGTGCATGAGGCAGGAATAATGCGGTGCGACTTGAGTTTCGCCATCAGCTGGAAGAAGGTGACCCTTTTTGGTCAGCGGAGGAAAGGGAGAACAGAGGGACGTTGAGAGGCGGACCCTCAGTCTGCTGCTCTCTCCCTCACTCCTCTGAGACTGAACATCAGATGAAGGCACCATCTGCCCAGTAAAGTATTTAAATGTATGCTCACTCAGCTGTGCCTTTACAAGTAATACAACAACGGATATATTACCGGTGTGATCATATAGCCTAGCTCAAATTTTTACATATATAAAAAACTAAAAATGCTCTGAACAACAATGCATTGGCAGCGCAATTCAAGCATAGCCAATATGAGGTGCTAATATATTGGTCTTAAATCTGAGCAGTACATCTCGGCTTGCATTTTGACTCAAAGTGATTTTGACTTAGAAAAGGTTGGTGACCACTGCACCACAAACTTTAAATGTACTGCATTGCAGGAAGGTTCTTCTGCGAAAGTGTGATCAAATTAACATCTTACATCTGTACTGCAGGCAAATAAGAATTGAGATGCGAACCAAGTAATACATTAATACTGGCATTTTTCTAATCTTAGCAGTAATTGATTACTCCCCATTTATTTATACTTTTTTTATGTAACACACACAAACAGGGAAACAGACAGACACACACAATGCGAGCACACAGGGGAAGAGAAACAGCCTATTGAAGTTATTTTTACTGGGACTGCGTGTGGTGGGGTGAAGTGTTCACATCACAGTTGGATGGAGTGCTGCCTCCTGCCTGGAGCATGCAAGTTTATCTGAAGTGCAGAATGGGGTTGGTGCTGGGGTTATGTGAACAACTGATGCTGGGGTTATGTGAACAGCTGATGCTGGGGTTATGTGAACAGCTGATGCTGGGGCTATGTGAACAGTTTATGTTTGTTTTTTAAAAATGTAACCTTTATTTAACTAGGCAAGTCAGTTAAGAACAAATTCTTATTTACAATGACGGCCTAGGAACAATGGGTTAACTGCCTTGTTCAGGGGAAAAACAATAGATTTCTACCTTGTCAGCTCGGGGATTCGATCTAGCAAACTTTCAGTTACTGACCCAACACTCTAGGCTACCTGCCACCCCATGTAGGGGATATGTGAACACAACATTTTATTCTGGGGATACAGTAGCTGTAACTGACAGCAGTCAGTCAGTGACTAGCCTCAGTGGTTTGCTTCAGAAGTCAGAATGGGAGAGTGGGTGAGTGAGTGAGTGAGTAACTAACTATAGCAGGGATGGGCAATGGGGGTGGGGGCCACAACAAATCTGAACTCACCATGAGGGTCTGCAGTGGCTTGCTGATTATTACAAGTTTAGATAGCTGGCTAGACTAACTTACCTATTTAAAAAAAAATGTTTGCTGACATGGGCTAATTGAGTGACTGTCAATTAACTGCTGATGCAAAACAACATTTATAAATTGCACCTTGTGTATTCTACTATTCTAACTCTCAGCATCAAGTTAAGACCCCGACCTAATAACCCAACCCAAAACATTTTGGGATTGTTCTTATTTGGGAGCGGGGACTGGTAAAATTGATCCGCGGGCCTACAAAAGCTCCACGGGCCTATTGATCTGCGGACCTACAAAAAGTAACAGTTTTACTGGGAATAGTTCACGCTGTGGCTAGTCAGAACAGTCAGTGGTGAGACTTGTGTGGTTTTGTCTGCATCATAAGTGATTATTGGAGATTATACAACGGGTGGGTTTAATCCTGAATGCTGATTGGTTAAAACTGCATTCCAGCCAGTGTCTATTCCACAAGGTACCACCGGCTAAATCTATGACATTAAAATGCCTCTTTACTCTGTTCCATCTGACTGTGCAATCCACTGTCTCATCAGCCCAGCCAGGCAAGTTATAAACTTGATCTCTACTTTAAAAATCATCTAGACATGATGAATTTTCTTTTAGACTAACATTTAGTTTTCAACAGCAGAGATATTTATAAACCTTGCAGTCTGTCTCCCTGACATTTGCAACATTGTTTCAGTATTCAAATTCAATCTCCAGCTGTCCCATAGTAATGAAAGAGTCAGGACGAGACAGAAAGGCAGGCAGAATTTCTCAGCCAGTTGAAGTCATGAATCAGCTAGCATCATTTTTATGGATATATACAGTGCCTTCGGGAAGTATTCAGACCCCTTGACTTTTTCCACATTTTATTACGTTACAGCCTTTATTCTAAAATTGATTAGCAATCTACACACAATAACCCATAAAGACAAAGCGAACACAGGTTTTTAGAAAATTATAAAAACAGAAATACCTTATTTACATAAGTATTCAGACCCTTTGCTATGAGACTTGAAATTGAGCTCAGGTGCATCCTGTTTCCTTTGATCCATCCTTGAGATGTTTCTACAACTTGATTGGAGACCAGCTGTGGTAAATTCAATTAATTGGACATGACACCTCTCTGTATAAGGTCCCACAGTTGACAGTGCATGTCAGAGCAAAAACCAAGCCATGAGGTAGAAGGAGTTGTCCATAGAGCTCCGAGAGGCACAGATTGTGTTGATGTACAGATCTGGGGAAGGGTACCAAAACATTTCTGTAACATTGAAGGTCCCCAAGAACACAGTGACCTCCATCATTCTTAAATGAAAGATGTTTGGAACCACCGAGACTCTTCCTAGGGCAGAAGGGCCTTGGTCAGGGAGGTAACCAACAACCCGATGGTCACTCTGACAGAGCTCTAGAGTTCCTCTGTGGAGATGAGAGAACCTTCCAGAAGGATAACCATCTCTGCAGCACTCCACCAATCAGGCCTTTATGGTAGAGTGGCCAGACGGAAGCCACTCCTCAGTAAAAGGCACATGACAACCCGCTTGGAGTTTGCTTAAAGGCACCTAAATACTCTCGGGACCATGAGAAACAAGATTCTCTGGTCTGATGAAACCAAGATTGAAGTCTTTGGCCTGAATGCCAAGTGTCAAGTCTTGAGGAAACCTGGCACCATCCCCATGGTGAAGCAAGGTGGTGGCAGCATTATGCTGTGGGGATGTTTTTCAGTGGCAGGGACTGGGAGACTAGTCAGGATCGAGGCAAAGATGAACAGAGCAAAGGACAGAGATCCTTGATTAGAACTTGCTCCAGAGTGCTCGGGACCTCAGACTGGGGGCGACGGTTCACCTTCCAACAGGACAACAACCCTAAGCACACTGCCAAGACAACGCAGGAGTGGCTTCGGAATGTCCTTGAGTTGCCCGGCCAGAGGCCGAACTTGAACCCGATCGAACATCCCTGGAGATAATTGAAAATAGTTGTGCAGCAACGCTCCCTATCCAACCTGACAGAGCTTGGGAGGATCTGCAGAGAAGAATGGGAGAAACTCAAATACGGGTGTGCCAATCTTGTAGTGTCATACCAAAGAAGACTCAAGGCTGTAATTGCTGCCAAAGGTGCTTTAACAAAGTACTGAGTAAAGGGTCCGAATACTTATGTAATGGTGATATTTCCGTTTTTTATTTGTAATACATTTGCTAAAATTTCTAAAAAAACATTTTTGCTTTGTCATTATGGGGTATTGTGTATAGATTGATGAGGGGAAAAAACGATTGAATCCATTTTAGAATAAGGCTGTAAAATAACAAAATGTGAAAAAAATAAGGGATGTGAATACTTTCCGAAGGCACTGTACAAAGAAATGTAAATTGAAAACGGGTACAACGAAATGAAGTGCAACTAGTTTGTTGTCGTTCTTGCTGCAGTTTGAGGTGATTGTGTTAGCTGTGTTGTTGGCTACCTCCTCTGAACAACAGTGTCCTGATGACTGAGCACATTCTCTGGCGGAATCGCACCTCATTAGCACCTCATTAGCTCATTGTTATGGATGTATCCAAATACAGCTTTAACAAATTCAAATGTGGCTACGTTGCTGTTATTCAGGCTGCACTTTTTGACATGACTGTAAGTTAGTCGTAAGAACATTGCCAGCCAGTATGGCAATTGACAATTTAGAATGAACGACTGGATCGCGTCCATAGATACAGGACAAAAAGACTGAACATCTGGGTCGCGTCTCTGGCAACCAAACCGATAGAACGAACGACCAGCCAGCTTGGGTAGCAACCCTAGATTTGTGTCGGGATTGTATTTTGTGGAAGGATGAAATAGTATGAATAAATTAATCAAAATATGAAAATATGTTAATCATTGTTTAAATATTTTGGTAACCCATTGTATACAAATGATAATGCTCTCGAAGTCAGTGTTTGGAGGATATATTGGCATCCTCCTAACAACACCCGTGCTAGCTTCTCTGGCATTATCACTTAAGTGAGTAAGTGATGCAGTCTAGTCTGGGCGAGGCAGTTGGAACATCAGGTGGACTTCACAAAGGAATTCTAGAATGCAAGTGTGTAGAACGAGCTGGACTTGCTGCCTTGTTACAATACCACCTAGACAACTCTCTTTAACCACCTTACCTGACTCACTTTAGCTGGAAGCGATTGCTGCTACTGAATGTGCTGCATGGATTCAAGCAGCATGGTGGTTGACATGCGCTTTATCGATTAGGCCTACTATGCACCTTGCGTCCTACTATGGAGAATGGCTATGCCAAAGAAAAATATAAAATCCATTTGGAAAAGGATCATCTTAGCTCAAGCATTTCTACATTGAATTCTATGTTTGCCAGTATATATTTGGCGTTGCCATCTGTAGAAAAGGACCCGCCTTGCCTTGTCCAACCTCGTTCTCCAGTAATTGGCATTGCCCAATATTGGAACAGCGGGCATTTTATCTATACCTATTTCTTTCTTTCATTCTTTTTTAAATTCTCTCTCTTTCTTGATAATATATAGACTGTCGTTTTAAACCCTTGGTGGTAAGCCACTGTCTAGAATGGAAACTTTTGCTTCGAAAGGAAGTGTTTTATTATTTTCCATTTGTTCTTTATTGGGCTGCTGTTAGCAGATGGTGACATTTAGTCGCCAGTAACTTAATACACATGTTGACTGTGTTAGTGGCGTTTTAAAGCCTTTACAATCATCTTATTTCAAATGTATTTTTGGTGTTAAATCTCTGCTTAGCTTGTGTCTCTACTTATTCATAGTGTTTCTATCCCATGAAGAGAATCTGTACCAGATTAAAGAATCAAGAGTATAAAGTAGGGTGTTGTTTAGCCTATATTTAGGATTCTCACGAATTTAAGCTAACTTAATGAAATCCAAATACATCCATAATAAAACCTTAGCCCAAGTGTAGGCAGAGAAAGAATGCAGAATGTCCCTTGGGTTAGCCTAGGTCAGGATGACTGCTTCTTCACTCGTTGCCGAGAACTCTTAACTCCCAGAGTGCATGGTGCACATCTGTCAGAAGAGAGTTCTAGTGTTCCAACTGCTGCAGCTCTACCGATGTAAAACTGTATTGGAAAAGCACAGGGACTATTGATTGACGTGACTAGGACAGAGACCTACAGGGAATTGTGTGTGTGTGTGTGTGTTTGTGAGTGCATGCATGGTGGCACGACTCAGTAAACCAAACGTGGACCTGAAATAGGCTAAGTGGGCCAATATAATGGCAGGCAGCATCACTTGTGCACAGCATGATAAGTGAAAAACTAGGAAGTGAATGATGCTGTGCTGCCATGACTCTATTCTATGTTAAATCTCTCTCTCCATCCCGTAACAATGTGCATATTGCCAAAGCATATAATTCCACACACACAATTCCCTGTGGGTCTCTGTCCTTAAGTGATTCATTTACAATATTAACATAATTGAAATAATTATCATCAAGATTGTCAATGGGACAATCAGGAACAACAATAATCAAGGGTAAAAAAATCCATACAATGGACAAAAGCAATGGCATAGAGAACATGTGCTGGTTGGTTGTTCTGTCAGACACTGTCCCTTCTTTTATGGCAGGCTGCAATGTAGTGCGCTGCCATCCCACAGCTCTATGCGTCATCCACCAACAGGACGGGTAGCCTATCCTCATCAGAGAGGTCTTTGAACCTCTTTCTCTGTCTCTATCCCTCTACATCTCTTTATCCCTCTCTTTAAAAAAAAAATCATACTCTTTCTCTTTCTAAACCCAGGCCTTAAATTCCTCTCCTGAATCTAAATGAGGTGGCAGGGGGAGCGAGGCGGGATGGGGTGAGTGGAGGGGAGTTGATTGACATGGCTTGGTCTTTATTTAAAGCGAGCCTCAAAGTGCCTCCTGCATTATAATGAGTAGCAACACCTCTATTCACACAAGGCTCTTTCTGTCTTTTTCTGTGTATAGTAGCTACATGCAGTTGTCCTTTCAGGTTGCTAGAATACCTTAGTCCTCCTCTTAGGCAGGCTCTCAGGGCAGAAGAGAAGGATACCCTATTTCCCACACCGTAGGCTACACACTCATACACACACTGACAGACACACACTGAAACACACACACACCGTACACACACAATCTGCTCTTTCTCCCTGTTCATGGTGGAGTACCCTGTTTACCACTTGGCTGCCCCTGGGGCTGACTGAATGCTCCACATTAGGCCTAGGCTACGTTATGTAATGTAATTTCTTGATTCGGTGCCTCATGTGGCATTGGGTTGCATAATAACCCTCAGAGCCCCTGTGAAACTATAGCTGGTCAAGGAAGGGCCCTGTTGTCTATCTGTATGCCTCTTCCAGTCACAGTTTGATCCTCTAACAGAGATCACACTATTGTGTCCCAATGGCACCCAATCCCCTATGTATGCACTACTTTTGACCACTGCACATAGGGAAGTAGTGCACTGTATAGGGTGCCATTTGGGACGGACTATGCTGTGCCCTTAAAATGTTGGCTCCCGAGTGGCGCAGCGGTCTAAGGCACTGTACCTCAGTGCTAGAGGCATCACTACAGACACCCTGGTTCAAATCCAAGCTGTATCACAACCGGCCGTGATTGGGAGTCCCATAGGGCGGAGCACAATTCGTCCTGGTTTGGTCGGTGTAGGCCGTCATTGTAAATAAGAATTTGTTCTTAACTGACTTGCCTTGTTAAATAAAGGTTTAATAAAACAGACGGTCGGTGCCTTTCTCAGTTCTTAATAATCAAATGTGTCAGTCACAGACGGGTGCATGGGACTCATGCAGAAAAATTAGATTATACTCTGTTAATCTCCAAAGGGAAATCTCTTTGGGATACTAACATGCATAGTAGAAAACCAAAATATAGAATAAATACCTTTTACAGTGCACACTGATACTCTCTAAACTCTATGGTTCCCTAGGATATGATCCTTAAATAGAACTGATGTTTAGGCCTAATTTGTTTTTTAAATTATTATTATTATATATCTACACTACCGTTTAAAAGTTTGGGGTTACTTCGAAATGTCCTTGTTTTTGAAAGAAACATATTTTTTTGTCCAAGAAAGTAAAAGTGCAATATGTGCTATGTAAGAAAGCTAACGTTTCAGTTCCTTGCTCAGAACATATGAAAGCTGGTGGTTCCTTTTAACATGAGTCTTCAATATTCCCAGGTAAGAAGTTTTAGGTTGTAGTTATAGGAATTAAAGGACTATTTCCCTCCATACCATTTGTATTTCATTAACCTTTGACTATTGGCTGTTCTTATAGGCACTTTAGTATTGCCAGTGTAACAGTATAGCTTCCGTCCCTCTCCTCGCTCCTCCCTGGGCTCGAACCAGCAACACAGCGACAACAGCCACCATCGAAGCAGCATTACCCATGCAGAGCAAGGGAAACAACCACCCCAAGGCTCAGAGCGAGTGAAGTTTGAAACGCTATTAGCGCGCGCCAACTAGCTAGCCATTTCACTTCGGTTACACCAGCCTCATCTCGGGAGTTGATAGGCTTGAAGTCATAAACAGTGCAATGCTTGACACTCAAGCAATGCTTGACACTCTGGCAAAACGCACAAAAGTGCTGTTTGAATGAATGTTTACGCGCCTGCTTCTGCCTACCACCGCTCAGTCAGATACTTAGATACTTGTATGCTTGTAGGCTCAGTCAGATTATATGCAATGCAGGACACGCTAGATAATATCTAGTAATATCATCAACCATGTGTAGTTAACTAGTGATTATGATTGATTGTTTTTTATAAGATAAGTTTAATGCTAGCTAGCAACTTACCTTGGCTTACTGCATTCGAGTAACAGGCAGTCAGTCTCCTTGTGGAGTGCAACGAGAGAGAGGCAGGTCGTTATTGCGTTGGACTAGTTAACTGTAAGGTTGCAAGTTTGGATCCTCCGAGCTGACATGGTGAAAATCTGTCGTTCTGCCCCTGAACGAGGCTGTTAACCCACCGTTCCTAGGCCGTCATTGAAAATAAGAATGTGTTCTTAACTGACTTGCCTAGTTAAATAAAGGTTTAAAAATCGGCAAATCGTCGCCCAAAAATACCGATTTCCGATTGTTATGAAAACTTGAAATCGGCCCTAATTAATCAGCCATTCCGATTAATCGGTCGACCTCTAGTCTCAGCGTCAGCTGTGAAGAGTCGACTCCGGGATGCTGGCCTTCTAGACAGAGTTCCTCTGTCCAGTGTCTGTGTTCTTTTGTCCATCTTTATCTTTTCTTTTTATTGGCCAGTCTGAGATATGGCTTTTTCTTTGCAACTCTGCCTAGAAGGCCAGCATCCCGGCGGCAGGTAGCCTAGTGATTAGAGCATTGGACTAGTAGCCGAAAGGTTACAAGATCGAATCCCTGAGCTGAAAAGTTAAACATTTGAACAAGGCAGTTAACCCACTGTTCCTAGGCCGTCATTGAAAATAATACTTTTCTTAACTGACTTGCCTAAATTAAGGTAAAATCAAATCCCAGAGTCACCTCTTCACTTCTTTAATCAGCACAACAGTTTTCAGCTGTGCTAACATAATTGCAAAAGGATTCTCTAATGATCAATTATCCTTTTATAATGACATTGGTACAATGACACATTTGAATTAGCTAACACAACGTACCATTGGTACATAGGAGTGAGGGTTGCTGATAATGGGCCTCTGTACGCCTATGTAGATATTCCATTCAAAATCTGCCATTTCCAGCATTAACAATGTCTACACGGTATTTCTGATCAATTTGATGTTATTTTAATGGACCAAAAAATTGCTTTTCTTTCAAAAAACAAGGACATTTTGTAAGTGAACCCAAACTTTTGAACGGTAGTGTATATTTTTTATATTAAGACATACAATCTGACTGCAGTGAAGCCGCTCTAATTTGGTTTTGGTCTAGGTGCAGAAAATCATTCATTTACACCCCGCCTACCCCTTTTATCTTCCTTAGCCAATTCAGCTGAACACTACCAACTTGTGTAGTGAACTCAACGCGTCTGAGAGACCCTTTTATTTAAGCACTTACTGTGCTCGCTCTGTGACTCTGTGAAGGTGATGTGAATTACAAATAGCATTTGGTTCCACAAGTAAACAGGGGCCAGACCACAGGTGCAAAGTAACCTGCATACAGTACAATAGGCATCCCAAATGGCACCCTATTCCCTAAATAGTACACTACTATTATCCAGAGCCCTATGGGCCCTGATCAAAAGTGGTGCACTATGTAGGAAACAGGGTGCCATTTGGGACACATGCTACATCATTAGTAATCATTAGCAGTAAGTCACACAGTCCTGTACTAGGCATTTCAGCCTAGTACTTCTCTGAGAGCTATGTTGACCTACATGAAGCCTAGACTCTCCAGTTCAGAACACAATGTCCTGGCTGGTTAGTGGTTGCAGATGAGTTGGAGCTGAGGGTGAGAGGCTGTGTGTTCCATATTTAACCCAACCCCTCGGAATCAAAGAGGAGCGGAGGGCTGCCTTAATCGACATCCGCATTATCGGCGCCCGGAGAACAGCGGGTTAACTGCCTTGCTCAGGGGCAGAACGGCAGATTTTTACATTGTCAGCTCGTGGATACGAACGATCCAGCAACCTATCAGTTACTGGCCCAACGCTCCTACCCGCCAGGCTACCTGCCGCCCCGAAAGGTGAACAGGGCAAGGCAGAGAGGCTATGAAAATGGTGCTTTCCTCTTGACCAGTACAGACTAGTGTTGCACGGTACCACAGTAATTTCACGGTACCAAAACATCATGATACTTATGATACCAACATCTTCGAATACCGTTGTACCGTTTCATATGATACTACCACATTTTTCAGCCCTACAGATCGAAAGAACCCGCTGGCGCCCGTTAGAGAATGTTGATATACTCCGTTTGGTTTATACATTCAGTTGAATTGAAACAACAGCCACTAGTCTCTTGTATGCATGGGTCCACTTCACTATCTACTTTACTTCCATGCCCACATCACATGTGGCATCTGTAATCAGCCAGCCCCATCCCCTACCAGCCCACTCTCACAGCTTCTCTCTGTCCACTCTTCATGTACATCTATTCCTCCAATCAGTGTAAAAAAAAATAGAATTTAGCAGTGATGGCGAGCGGGGATGCAGACAGACCCTGATGAGTCTTCTGTTGTTGTACACGAGTTGTACATTTGTTACATTGGAACAGCACAGGGCAAAGCAAGCCGTGTTGAAACATTGTATCATTCCATCGCCTGTTATAACCAAGATCACAGGCCCAGAGTAGACTTTGCAAGTTGTCAGAGAGGGAATATGGAGCACCGTTTCGCGACGGGCATGTTTACAGCTTTACAGCAAAGAAAAGGCTCGTCTCTAGTGGAAGCGGTAAAAACAATATGACCCATATTACCAGAGATGTCTTTTTTTACTTTCTATCGGGATTTGCACACATTTGATATAATTTCACAAACCATGTCGCTGGCCATTTTAGAATAATCCTGTGTCGCAAATTTTTGGTTTGATAACAAACAACGTTGTTCAGTCATGTCACCTAGCTAGCTAACAACCTGGTAATGTAACTTGACAGTAGGTTTAGGCTCATTTGATTGGCACAGGAAAAAAGGAAAATATGTGCTTCAAAGGTAGGATTCATATAGGCCTAATGTAAGCCTAAACTGTATCACAAATCAATTTCTTTCTGGTGCTCCTTAAATTTGGTTTGTGGCCTAACGTATTAAAAGTTGGGAGTAGTGTTTGTGGGAATCCCTACTGTTAACTAGTGACCGGCGAAGGGGCGTACACGTCGGCTGGCCTGAAGACATTTTTTGGTGTGCACGAACAGCCGATAAAACCCTTGCCGAGGATCAAAACAAAAAAACGTCACAAAATGTCATCATAATATATGCATCAACTGTTCTAGAATGTTGCGGATGGGAAGCATATTGATTTCTGTGCGTAAAAATGAGCACGGGACCGGAGTGATTTTTTTATCGGGATGGGACAGGAAACTTCCCGGGTTCTAGAACTGTTGCAGGATCAGGATATTTAGGGAAAAAATTGGACAGGACAAGACGGGAAGAATGAATTTTCACTCCCGTGTCAACCTGAATATGATCCTATGTAACCCTATGTACATCACATCATTTTGAACAAACACAACACGTAATTGAATCACAGACTTTCGGACTTTCTGTATTGCTAGCAGTGTAGCACTTACCCCATCTTGTCCCACTAATGAAAGGTCATCCCCATCACCCTCATGATGTGGTGGTTAACAAGGTCAACACTGTTGATGATGTGTCCTAAAGGACAGCTAGCCTGTTAAAAACAATGGTAACGTTTTACATTAAGGTATAGCCAGTGGGCAGTGTGAGTTCTGATGACAGCTGAACAAAACATAGTTTGCTTCTACTGCTGAGAAGCAGACAGAGGTCAGAAAGCGATTGATATGCCTGATACTGTACCTGTCCTGTCCTGTATAAGCAGCTTAGCTGTGCTTTGAGCTCCTGTGGTGAGAAAAGCTCTCCTCTTCAGTCTGTGGTTCCTTTGATCTCTGTATAGTAAATATGGTCCTATCTTTTATCTGGCTGAAATATGTGAAATAACTCTTGTGACGCTATCCCTTACGCTCTGTTGGCAACCTGGTTTAACCCTAGGATGGAGGTGTGCTTGTGTTAACCCCCTGTTGGCAACCTGGTTTAACCCTAGGATGGAGGTGTGCTTGTGTTAACCCCCTGTTGGCAACCTGGTTTAACCCTAGGATGGAGGTGTGCTTGTGTTAACCCTTTGTTAGTAGCCTGGTTTAACCCTAGGATGGAGGTGATGGAGGTGTGGTTGTGTTTAACCCTCTGTTGGCAGCCTGGTTTAACCCTAGGATGGAGGTGTGCTTGTGTTAACCCCTCCTATGTTACCTCATCCTTTTGACTCAGGACGACTATGTCTGGATGAGCCATTTTTGTAACAAAGCAAACCTACAGTTGACAATGTTCACAGTGTGGGTAAAACTTGACTGTAAGGGGCTGTAAGGTGCATGTGAGGCCACAGCAACTGTTCACAGAACTGGTCTATCATAGACACACATCGGTCTTCCGGCGCCGACAGAGATGGCCGCCTCGCTTCGCGTTCCTAGGAAACTATGCAGTTTTTTGTTTTTTACGTGTTATTTCTTACATTAGTACCCCAGGTCATCTTAGGTTTCATTACATACAGTCGAGAAGAACTACTGAATATAAGATCAGCGTCAACTCACCATCAGTACGACCAAGAATATGATTTTCGCGACGCGGATTCTGTGTTCTGCCTTTCAACCAGGACAACGGAATGGATCCCAGTCGGCGACCCCCCAAAAAAAAACGACTCCGTGAAAGAGGGAAACGAGGCGGTCTTCTGGTCAGACTCCGGAGACGGGCACATCGTGCACCACTCCCTAGCATTCTTCTCGCCAATGTCCAGTCTCTTGACAAAAAGGTTGATGAAATCCGAGCAAGGGTAGCATTTCTGAGGGACATCAGAGACTGTAACGTTCTTTGCTTCACGGAAACATTGCTCACTGGAGAGACTTTATCGGAGGCGGTGCAGCCAGCGGGTTTCTCCACGCATCGCGCCGACAGAAACAAACATCTTTCTGGTAAGAGGGGCGGGGGCGTATGCCTTATGGCTAACGAGACGTGGTGTGATCAAAGAAACATACAGGAACTCAAATCCTTCTGTTCACCTGATTTAGAATTCCTCACAATCAAATGTCGACCGCATTATCTACCAAGAGAATTTTAATCGCAGCCGTATATATTCCCCCCCAAGCAGACGCCTCGATGGCTCTGAACAAACTTTATTTCACTCTTTGCAAACTGGAAACCATACATCCTGAGGCTGCATTCATTGTAGCCGGGGATTTTAACAAGGCTAATCTGAAAACAAGACTCCCTAAATTGTATCAGCATATCGATTGCGCAACCAGGGCGGGAAAAACCTTGGATCATTGTTACTCTAACTTCCGCGACGCAGAAAAGGCCCTGCCCCGCCCTCCTTTTGGAAAAGCTGACCACGACTCCATTTTGTTGATCCCTGCCTACAGACAGAAACTAAAACAAGTAGCTCCCACGCTGAGGTGTGGTGTCAGGAAAATAACCTCACACTCAACGTCAACAAAACTAAGGAGATGATTGTGGACTTCAGGAAACAGCAGAAGGAACACCCCCCTATCCACATCGATGGAACAGTAGTGGAGAGGGTAGTAAGTTTTAAGTTCCTCGGCGTACACATCACAGACAAACTGAATTGGTCCACCCACACAGACAGCATCGTGAAGAAGGCGCAGCAGCGCCTCTTCAACCTCAGGAGGCTGACGAAAATGCAACTTGTCTCCAAAAGCACTCACAAACGTCTACAGATGCACAATCGAGAGCATCCTGTCGGGCTGTATCACCGCCTGGTACGGCAACTGCTCCGCCCACAACCGTAAGGCTCTCCAGAGGGTAGTGAGGTCTGCACAACGCATCACCGGGGGCAAACTACCTGCCCTCCAGGACACCTACACCACCCGATGTTACAGGAAGGCCATAAAGATCATCAAGGACATCAACCACCCGAGCCACTGCCTGTTCACCCCGCTATCATCCAGAAGGCGAGGTCAGTACAGGTGCAGACTGTTAAACAGCCACCACTAACATTGAGTGGCTGCTGCCAACACACTGACACTGACTCAACTGCAGCCACTTTAATAATGGGAATTGATGGGAAATGATGTAAAATATATCACTAGCCACTTTAAACAATGCTACCTAATATAATGTTACATACCCTACATTATTCATCTCATATGCATACGTCTATACTGTACTCTATATCATTGACTGCATCCTTATGTAATACATGTATCACTAGCCACTTTAACTATGCCACTTTGTTTACATACTCATCTCATATGTATATACTGTACTCGATACCATCTACTGTATCTTGCCTATGCTGCTCTGTACCATCACTCATTCATATTTCTTTATGTACATATTCTTTATCCCCTTACACTGTGTATAAGACAGTAGTTTTGGAATTGTTAGTTAGATTACTTGTTGGTTATTACTGCCTTGTCGGAACTAGAAGCACAAGCATTTCGCTACACTCGCATTAATATCTGCTAACCATGTGTATGTGACAAATAAAATTTCATTTGATTTCACAACCTTCTCTCCCAGGGAACATGGGAGTCATAAGGATGGATCTAATAGAATCAGCTTTGAGGAAAATTTGTTTCTGAAATCATGCCAAGCCCGATATGAGATGAGCCATGTGATAGACTATATCTCAAAGGGGAAGTGCTACGCTGCTATCAGTGATACAGGTTTAGCAGAAAGTCGTCTCTGTGATTTGGTTACGTATTTTGTTTGTTCAAAATTATATGATGTGATGCTACTTTGGATCATGTTCGGCAGGGAAGCCATTAGGCCTACTGTGAGCGTTATTCTTTGGACAGTTAAGTTCTCTAGCCATAGTGGGGTCTCTGTCTGTCTCTGTTTCTGTGTGTGCGTGCGAGCAAGCCCAGGCGCTTATGGTCTGTGAAAACAGGGAGGGTAATTACGCCAGACATTAGCGGTGTGGGGAAATTATAAGAGGGAACTAGTAATTTAGCAAGGAGGTCTACAGGGGGAAGGCTTCTAATGGGCAAGTGTCCCAAACGGCTTAATTACAGCAGTTTAATTATCAACAATGAGCCAGAAGCACCCAAACACCATAACTCTCACACGTGACCCACACACAAACACAGCACACACACATTTAATGTTTTTTCTTTATTGTACTATTTTCTACATTGTAGAATAATAAACTAAATAACACATATCATGTAGTAACCAAAACAGTTTTCAAATCACAATATATTTGAGATTCTTCAAATGGCCACCCTTTACCTTGATGACAGCTTTGCAAACTCTTGGCATTCTCACCACCAGCTTCACCTGAAATGCTTTTCCAACCATCTTGAAGGAGTTCCCACATATGCCGAGCACTTGTTGGCTGCTTTTCCTTCACTCTGCGGTCCGACTCATCCCAAACCATCTCAGTTTGGTTAAGGTCAGGAGATTGTGGAGGCCAGGTCATCTGATAGAGCACTCCATCACTCTCCTTTGGTAAAATGACCCTGTCCTGTTGAAAAACAAATTATAGTTCCACTAAGCCCAAACCAGATGGGATGGCGTATCGCTGCAGAAGGGTGTGGTAGCCATGCTGGTTAAGTGTGCCTTGAATTTTTTTTTAATTAGACAGTGTCACCAGCAAAGCACCATCACACCTCCTCCTCCATGCTGCACGGTGGGAAATACACATGCAGAGATCATCCGTGTTTCACAAAGACACGGCGGTCAGAACCAAAAATCTCAAATTTAGACTCGAGGCCAAAGGACACATTTCCACCGGTCTAATGTCCATTACTCATGTATCTTGGCCCAAGCAAGTCTCTTCTTTTTATTGGTGTCCTTTAGTAGTGTTTTTTTGCAGCAATTCAACCATGAAGGCCTGATTTACGCAGTCTCCTCTGATCAGCTGATGTTGAGATGTGTCTGTTACTTAAACTCTGTGAAGCATTTATTTGGGCTGCAATTTCTGAGGCTGGTAACTCTAATGAACTTCTCATCTGCAGCAGAGGTAACTCTGGGTCTATTCCTGTGGCGGTCCTCATGAGAGCCAGTTTCATCATAGCGCTTGATGGTTTTTGTGACTGCACTTGAAGAAACTTTCAAAGTTCTTGACATTTTTCGTATTGACTGGCCTTCATGTTTTAAAGTAATGATGGACTGTCGTTTCTCTTTGCTTATTTGAGCTGTTCTTGCCATAATATGGACATGGTCTTTTACCAAATAGGCCTATCCTCTGTATACACCCCATACCTTGTCACAACACAACTGATTAGCTCAAACGCATTAAGAAGGAAAGAAATTCCACAAATTAACTTTTAAGAAGGCACACCTGTTAATTGAAATGCATTCCAGGTGACTACCTCTTGAAGCTGGTGGAGAGAATGCCAAGAGTGTGTAAAGCTGTCAACAAGGCAAAGGGTGCCTATTTGAAGAATCTCAAATATAAAATATATTTTGATTGAACACTTTTTTTGGTTACTACATGATTCCATGTGTGTTATTTCATAGTTTTGATGTCTTCACTATTATTGTACAATGTAGAAAATAGTACAAAATAAAGAAACACCCTTGAATGAGTAGGTGTTCTAAAACTTTTGACCGGTGGTGTATGCAATACGCATGCTGCACCCACACATCTCTGTGGCTGTTAAACAAAGTCTGAGAAGTCATCACAGACAAATAATCACTATAGACTACTCCGCCTTGGACAACACTGACACAACTACCAGCATGCAACAGTACTGCCACAGGAACGGGAAGGAATGTCCAGTGGGACAGTGTTGCTACCTCGTATATAGACCTCTTATCATACTATAACTGGATTAAAATTGTACTGAAATCCACTCAGAAGGAAGACAACATAATGACTTCTGCCCTCACATATCTGATAGCGTTTACCTCACACAACTATTACCGTTTAACGACTGGTTAGATAGAAGCAATATATGAAGGATTGTATGAGTGTATGTGTTGCAATTTAGGTGTCATTTATGTAGGCCTACAGTAGCTGCCTTATATTGATAAAGCCTAACATAGGGCCCTTTACATTGTTTGCCTGATTCCATTTAGTTTTTTCTCAAATACTGTTTTCTCCGTTTCATTTTTCCAGGTTCCCGATAACAAAATGATGATAATGTTTTTTTCTCTCAAAATTACACTTTTTAAATATAAAAGCATGTTCTAAGTCCACAACAATGCTTAAACCACATCAGGAGACTTTTGAGGTCTGGGAAAATAGAAGAAATGTGGCTTTTGAGGTGTAGTTAGGCTACCCTTTAATCGAAGTGCACACCAGCAAGAGACCATTGTTTGGTTAGCGATGTTTTTGTGGCGCTCATGTGATTGCATAGTTTGCAAAGCAAATGGCTACTGAATTGATGCATATAATCATGATATCATTCTGTCAGGTAGGCACAGGTTACTTTGTAGTTCACATTTAATTGAGAAGGTTTATGGGAAAGCTTGTCATTAGAAGGTTGTCATTAGCATCATCGCTAACGGCTGTACAAAGTGTAGACATGCGCCTGCATCACATACAGGTGCATTCCTGTGCCGTTTCTGGAAGTTTGCGGAAAACATGAACCACTGATGCATTTTGTTCATGTTTTATGATTAACTCGGGCAAATTAATGCATTTTCTAATACGTTCAATACACTTAGTTGATGTCCTAAGTTCAATACATTTTTGAATATTGTTAAATTCCGTTTTAATGTCTGGATTCCGTGACTTTGTTCGGGTTCTCCACAACGTGGATTTGATAGGGTCCTACTAATATTCCTGTCAGAAGTTATTAACCTCTAACATAGACTTCAATATACTTGAAATACAGTCAGATTTGGGGTTAAATCTATTTAAATTCAGTCAATTCCAGAAGTAAACTGACATTTATATTTCAATTCAAATTTTCCTCATTAAAAAGCAATTGAATTGGAATTGACCCCAACCCTGAATACAGTATATACATTGTGTGTTTTTCATTGAATGTAAAGTATTTACATGTGTACTGTAGGTTAAATATTTCAAAATTACGGTTGGTAGGTTGGACTCATTTCTACATCAGCTGTAATGTGGACCCATCTGTTCTTCAGCCCCTCAACACTGTAAGCCCCCCCTCTCTCCTCCATTTCCCTTTCCTGTCCCATCCCCCCCATCCATCCCTTCTCCTCTCCCCTATCCACTCCAGCTGAGTACACACAGGCATTTGTAGTCTACTCCGTTGTAACTATTGCAACGCTCCTTTGATAATGGCATGTCCAATTAACCAACATGCACCTGACTCCTGAGGGCTGAGGGGCCTATAGGGGCAGTGATAACAGAGAGAGATAGTTTGTTTGTGTGTGAGACAGAGACAAAGGGCACAAACATACAGCAAAACAAACAACCATCCTCCCACATCCTCCCCTCTCCAGCAGCAGACAGGAAGGAACAACATTCAGCCTGTGTTCCCCCTCTGCATCCTCTCTCCATTCTGCTCTTTTTCAATTGAATACACACAACACCCCAAGGCCAAATGGCCTTTGCTGTGGTTAAGACAATGGCTATTCAACATTCACACAATCCCATGGCAAAGGTTGGCATTCTACATCTACATCCACTACCATCATTCATCGGACCCTGGCTTTGAATGTGGTTTGATTTGTGAGGTACCAGTTACATTCAACACTAGGGTTAAAGTCACTCTCAGACACTTGGTTTCTTGTTGCACATACATTAGAATATATTTTCAGCATCCAGCTCTTTAAAATCTGAATGCCAAATCTACCCTAGGACCACAGACATTATGGTGATACTGTAGCTGTCTATCTTTATTTAATGCTTTCTGATTGGCTGGGTGGACATGTGGTATATACAGCAGTTGGCTTCCACCCCTCTAATCTTCTCAGATCTACAGAAGTGGCTAGAGAGTAAAGGGTTGATTTGGCATTCAGCATTAGATGTGTCCCTCTGTGGGGTGTGATTGGTACAGCCTCTGGGACACATGTGTTTGGGTCAGCTCCTGCTCCCTCAGGCTGGCTGATGCAACACCAGTGAAACTATAGCCCAACTTCCCTTCAATTCCCTGGCTCTGGAGGTCGTCTGTCGCCTCAGTCAAGGCGAGGTTTCCTCTCTCGCTCTCTCCCGCTCTCTCTCTTCGTCCGTCTTTATCCTTGTCAGCGTCCCTCCCTGAATTTAACAACCTTGTGAATTGGGCTTGCTGACGTAAATGTTCTCCCCAGGCTGCAGCCTGGAGCAAAGTGGATAAGTTAAAATACTGGCATCCCGTCTGTCTGTATTAGTGTTGTCACAATACCAACATTTTATTAACAATACAATACCAGGTCAAGTATCACAGTGGGAAAACAATCTGTGCTCTAGAGTCCTGTTCGCCCCGTCCCCCGGACACTTTTCCATTTTCTAAATGTTCTGCTCATGTGCTACAGAAATGTCTGTCACTGAAATTCACACTTCTACTCAATACAACGCATTGAATTTAACGTCACACTGTTCAGTGTACAATAGAATACTGCATAGAATGGCTGATTTGCTCATATTTGCTAAGGCCTACCTGTAGCCGATGTGAGCAAGACCTTTAAACAGGTCAACATTCACAAGGCCGCGGGGCCAGACGGATTACCAGGAAGGTGTAAGATTACCAGGAAGCATGCGCGGACCAACTGGCAAGTGTCATCACTGACATTTTCAACCTCTCCCTGACCGAGTCTGTAATACCTACATGTTTCAAGCAGACCACCATAGTCCCTGTGCCAAAGAAAGCGAAGGTAACCGGCCTGAATGACTACCGACCCGTAGCTCTCATGTCTGTAGACATGAAGTGCTTTGAAAAGCTGGTCATGGCTCACATAAAACCATCATCCCGGAAACCCTAGACCCACTCTAATTCGAATACCGCCCCAACAGATCCATGAATGATGCAATCTCAATCACACTCCACACTGACCTTTCCCACCTGGACAAAAGGTACACCTATGTGAGAATGCTGTTCATTGACTACAGCTCAGCGTTAAACACCATAGTGCCCACAAAGATCATCACTAAGCTAAGGACCCTGGGACTAAACACCTCCTTCAGCAACTGAATCCTGGACTTCCTGACGGGCCGCCCCCAAGTGGTAAGGTTAGGCAACAACACATCTGCCACGCTGATCCTCAACACCGGGGCCCCTCAGGGGTGCGTGCTTAGTCCCCTCCTGTACGCCCTGTTCACCCACAACACCATTATTAAGTTTGCTGACGACACAACAGTGGTAGGCCTGACCACTGACAACTATGTGACAGCCTATAGGGAGGAGATCAGAGACAACAACCTCTCCCTCAACGTGAGCATGACAAAGGAGCTGATTGTGCACTACAGGAAAATGAGGGCAGAGCACGCCCCCTTTCACATCGACAGGCTGTAGTGGAGCGTATCGAGAGTTTCAAGTTTCTTGGTGTCCACATCATCAAAAGACTATCATGGTCCAAACATACCAAAGACGCCTTTTTTTTTCCCTCGGGAGACTGAAAAGATTTGGCATGGGTCCCAAGATCATCAAAAAGTTCTACAGATACACCATCGTGAACATCCAGACCGGTTGCATCACCGTCTGGTATGGCAACTGCTTGGCATCCGACTGTAAGGCGCTACAGAGGGTAGTGCGTACAGCTCAGTACATCACTGGGGCCTATGCTTCCTGCCATCCAGGACCTATATACTAAGCGGTGTCAGAAATTGTCAAAGACTCCAGTCACGCAAGTCATAGAATGTTCTCTCTGCTACCGCACGGCAAGCGGCAAGCGGTTCTGGAGCGCAAAGTCTAGATCTAAAAGGCTCCTTAAAGGCTTTTACCCCTAAGCCATAAGACTGCTGAACAGTTAATCAAATGGCCACCCGGACTATTTGCATTGACCCCCCCCCCCCCTTATTTTCTTGTGTAATTGAATGTTTATTTTGTTTTTTTACTTTAGTTTATTTTGGAAATATTTTCTTAACTCTATTTTAATTAAACTGCATTGTTGGGATTGTAAGTAAGCATTTCACGGTAAGGTCTACTACACCTGTTGTGACAAATAAAATTTGATTTGGCTGGAGGAATGGGAGGAAGGAATATACACTGCTCAAAAAATAAAGGGAACACTAAAATAACACATCCTAGATCTGAATGAATGAAATATTCTTATTAAATACTTTTTTCTTTACATAGTTGAATGTGCTGACAGCAATCACACAAAAATTATCAATGGAAATCCAAATTTACCAACCCATGGAGGTCTGGATTTGGAGTCACACTCAAAATTAAAGTGGAATACCACACTACAGGCCGATCCAACTTTGATATAATGTCCTTAAAACAAGTCAAACTGAGGCTCAGTAGTGTGTGTGGCCTCCACGTGCCTGTATGACCTCCCTACAACGCCTGGGTATACTCCTGATGAGGTGGCGGATGGTCTCCTGAGGGATCTCCTCCCAGACCTGGACTAAAGCGAGACATGATGTCCCAGATGTGCTCAATTGGATTCAGGTCTGGGGAACGGGCGGGCCAGTCCATAGCATCAATGCCTTCCTCTTGCAGGAACTGCTGACACACTGCAGCCACATGAGGTCTAGCATTGTCTTGCATTAGGAGGAACCCAGGGCCAACTGCACCAGCATATGGTCTCACAAGGGGTCTGAGGATCTCATCTCTGTACCTAATGGCAGTCAGGCGACCTCTGGCGAGCACATGGAGGGCTGTGCGGCCCCCCAAAGAAATGCCACCCCACACCATGACTGACCTACTGCCAAACCGGTCATGCTGGAGGATGTTGCAGACAGCAGAACGTTCTCTACGGCGTCTCCAGACTCTGTCACGTCTGTCACATGTGCTCAGTGTGAACCTGCTTTCATCTGTGAAGAGCACAGGGCTCTTTACAGAATTTGCCAATCTTGGTGTTCTCTGGCAAATGCCAAACGTCCTGCACGGTGTTGGGCTGTAAGCACAACCCCCACCTGTGGACGTCGGGCCCTCATACCACCCTCATGGAGTCTGTTTCTGACCGTTTGAGCAGACACATGCACATTTGTGGCCTGCTAGAGGTAATTTTGCAGGGCTCTGGCAGTGCTCCTCCTGCTCCTCCTTGCACAAAGGCGGAGGTAGCGGTCCTGCTGCTGGGTTGTTGCCCTCCTACGGCCTCCTCCACGTCTCCTGATGTACTGGCCTGTCTCCTGGTAGCGCCTCCATGCACTGGAAACTACGCTGACAGACACAGCAAACCTTCTTGCCACAGCTCGCATTGATGATCCATCCTGGATGAGCTGCACTACTTGAGCCACTTGTGTGGGTTGTAGACTCCGTCTCATGCTAACACTGGAGTGAAAGCATCGCCAGCATTCAAAAGTGACCAAAACATCAGCCAGGAAGCATAGGAACTGAGAAGTGGTCTGTGGTCCCCACCTGCAGAACCACTCCTTTATTGGGGGTGTCTTGCTAATTGCCTATAATTTCCACCTATTGTCTATTCCATTTGCACAGCAGCATGTGAAATGTATTGTCAATCAGTGTTGCTTCCTAAGTGGACAGTTTGATTTCACAGAAGTGTGATTGGCTTGGAGTTACATTGTGTTGTTTAAGTGTTCCCTTTATTTTTTTGAGCAGTGTACATGCATAATGATCTGCATGTCATTGTGTCCGTAAGGGAAAACACTGCATGAAACCTTCTACTCTTCAGTTAAAACACACACACACTATCCTTCCTTTCCTCACACACTCTGTCTCCCTCTCTCATACTAAACACACATTAATTTGTTGTCATTCAACGAAATACGACTCGTTTTGATGCAAAGTTTTTCAAATACGGCACCAAACATTTTAGTTAGATGTAAAATTGCGTGACTTAAGATCTCTGCAAAAATGTAAACTCAAGAAATCTGTCATTCATTTTAGCTGAATGAATGAATTCTGACTATTTTGAAGTGTATACAAGCTACGGCATCTTAAGATGGACAAACAGTACTGTTGCTGCTTTTTCTCATTTTTCAAGCGAAGATATGTAAAGGGAGTACGCGAGCACACTCGTTCGGTTCGGCTAGGCGATGCATGCGGAAGCCTTTAGCTGCTTTTCTGTCTGACCCCGCTCTGCTGCAGCATCGCATTAGAGGAAACTAGGGGTGTACCGATGTCGGCATACTCATATTCGTAATCGTATCCATTTTATCACACTTGATACTCGTAATCGGATTTACTCATGATCAGAAAACTCGGAAGTGTGCTTTAAATGCCGGTAAAGACTATTTCTCAAGTGTGCAGGACACATGGCTTTCGACCTTCGTCTCTCCCGAGCCCGTACGGGAGTTGTAGCGATGATACAAGATGGTAGCTACTAACAATTGGATACTACGAAATTGGGGAGAAAAAGGGGGTAAAATGACTAGCTACGGATTCTGATTCATACACAATGTTTGAAGAAGGGCAGACTTGTACCTTGAGATGAGTGACTGTGAGTGAGTGAAACAGCCATGCATGTGTCTGTCTGTGGAAGTGAGAGCAGAAGAAGAGTGGCTTGTTCTAATCTAATCGCTGCAGCAAGCTCAACCGATACCCCGCCCGTTTCAATACAGACAGACGAACTAGGCAATGGCTGTTTAGAGCTTCACACTGTTTGAGTGAAAGAGAAGCATGCTGGCAGCTGATTTGATTTTCTTTTACTGATGTCGTATTCGGAAAATTCTCCATATCCGTTATGATACTCGTTTTGTCCGAGTACTCGGCACACCAAGACTGTTCTCAGGGCAAGCCTGGTTGTAGGTTGATAATGTTTGCGTTGCATCAGGGACAATATTAGCATTTTACTCTAACCCTTTTCCTAACCTTAACCTAATTATCCTAACCTGCTTCGAAAAGTCACTTCTGCTAGTCAAAATCGGCAGATTTGCCCTGAGAACAGTCTTGGTTTCCACTAATGCGATACAGCTGCTTTGTGTGTGAGTAGCCATAGCAACTGCTCCATTTGGCTGCTGCTCAACGCTCATGAGACAGTTGCCTATACACAGCAGATAACAACCACATTAAGAGAGTGAACCGAAGAAAGGGGAGGGGGAAACGGCTATTTATTTTGTAAAGAATTTAATAAGGTATACTATATTAGGCCTACACAGTTTTTTTTCTATGAAATGCTCCACACATTACATATTTATAACCCCCACCCCTTCCCCCCTCAAAGTAAGCTCATAACTATTCCTGTACTGCCCAATCCTGTAAACTGTCTATCCTGTCCTGTCCAGAACTTGACAATAGAACTTCACAGAATCCCGTAGGAATGAGAGTCAGCCGTTACTGGGTGTTATTATTCAGAGTTACAGTTATATTCAAATATATTGTAGGGCCCTATAGTTTTTGCGAAAAACTAAACGCAATCAGGTGAAAAAAAGAACCAATTTTTTAATAGGGCCAAAATATTGGCACCCTTGCACTTTTCTTAAATAATTCCCTATTTCTTCTCAAATAAGTTCAAATTGAAAAAAACATTTGGTCCCCACACCTTATTGGATTTTTAACATTGCAGAACCAATTTTAATTTTGTTGACTTAAGTTTAAACAATTTGTTTAGAAAATAAATACAAGGCATGGACAAAACTATTGTCACCCGGAGCTAGTACTTGGTTGCACAGCCTTTGGCCAAGATAACTTTAGACAAACTCTTCTTGTAGCCATCAATGTGCTTGCTGCATCTTTCTACTCGCTGGCCACTCCAGAACAGTCCAGTGTTTCTTCTTGAGCCATTCCTAGTTGTTTTTTGATGTGTTTGGGATTGTTATCCTGCTGGAAGACCCACAACCTTCTTTGGAGACCTGGTGTTTGGATACTTGGTTGAACATCAGTCCCCAAAACACCTCATAATCTGCTGATTTCAGGATGTCTTGCACACGTGCAAGGTCCCCAGTGCCAGAGGCAGCAAAGAAATGCCAAAGCATTCAAAGAACATAACACCCTCACTACAATCAAACATGGGCGAGGTTGGATAATGCTGTGGGGTTGCTTTGCTGCCTCTGAAACTGGGGGGATTGAATGTGTGCAAGACATCATGAAATCAGCTGATTATCAAGGTGTTATGGAGTGCAATGTTCAACCCAATGTCTCTTTTGAAGGTTATGGGTCTTCCAGCAAGACAACAACCCCAAACACATCAAAAGCACCCTGGAATGGTTCAAGAAGAAACACTGATTTAGAGGCTAATCTGTGATTTGGGGGAATTTCCCCTGACCCCTGTAACTATTATCACTGGTGATATGTTCAGGTTAGGCTGTGTTATGTTGTGTTTGTGGGAGTTCCAACTGTAGTTACTGTCTACATCCTCCTTTTGTTTTAGTGCAGTTGACAGTGAACCTGTCTTGGAGACAAAATGAACAGCCTCGTCGGAAGTCAGTCGCTGAGCTGAGGGGGATCTGAAACAATCCTTCTGAAACAATCCTGCTCACTCCAGGTGGAGAAGCGAGGGAGGGAGAAATGGGAGGTGTACTGTAGGAAGCGGCCTGACGTCCGGCTGATTGTGGCCTGCCATGATTAGAGAAGGTTTTTCCTGTAGTGAAGTTAGCTGGTCCTGTAGGCCTCTTCTGGACCATTGTCTGAGGGAGGGAGAGGGAGGTGGGTATAATTGGAAACTTGGCTATAATTAGGACCACTCCTGTCTGGGGAAGTGTCTGGTCTGGGAGAGAGACTAAGACTGGTGAAAGGGGATAATAGAAACAGGGTGGATGAGGAGGAGTGGGGTTGGGGGGGGGCAGATCAGAGAGGGGGATGAGGGGGGGTATAGAGAGAGAGGAAGGGGGAGGAGAGGAGGGATATTAAGGGATCTGGGCTAGCTGTTGACACCCTGCTGTCCAGCTGTACTCGGCCTCATGCATTTGCCATGTGTCTGTGTGATGATGACATTATTACAGCAGCGTCCTGTATCGTGCACTAGCACCCTCAGACATTATCCTAATGCTCCTTTCTCTGAGCTCTGAGGAGGCAAGAGAAGAATCAGTGGAGTGAACAGAGAATCATTCTACTGTAAAGCAATGACCTATATTCTCTAAGGAAATTAAAGTTACAGCCTTCTGAGAGATAAGTCATTGAAATCAGTGAAATGCCTCATTATTTAAGCGTATTTACACTCATGACGTCTTCTCGTCCTCGCTCGCTCTCTCTCCTCTCACGCTCTATCTCCTTTCTCTCATCTCTCTCTCTCTAGCTGAGAAGGTGTCATCTCTGGGGAAGGACTGGCATAAGTTCTGTCTGAAGTGTGGCCGCTGTAACAAAACCCTGAACGCAGGGGGACATGCTGAGGTGAGCGATAATCAATGATGTCTATGGGTCTATAGGCTCACAGGCATAGGATCAAACCCTATAGGTCCACGAGGTATAACCACGTTTTATATTGACTGAATGACACACACAGACACTCACTCACACACTCACTCACACTACATCCAGATACGGTTGAAGTCAGAGGTTTACGTACGCCTTAGCTAAATACATTTAAACTCAGTTTTTCACAATTCCTGACATTTAATCCAAGTAATAATTCCCTGTTTTAGGTCAGGTAGGATCACCACTTTATTTTAAGAATGTGTAATGTCAGAATAATAGTAGAGAGAATTATTTATTTCAGCTTTTATTCAATTCACCACATTCCCAGTGGGTCACAAGTTTACATACACTCAATTAGTATTTGGTAGCAGGTAGCCTTCCACAAGCTTCCCACAATAGGTTGGGTGAATTTTGGCCCATTCCTCCTGACAGAGCTGGTGTAACTGAGTCAGGTTTGTAGACCTTGCTCGCACATGCTTTTTCAGTTCTGCCCACAACTTTTCTATAGGATTGAGGTCAGGTATTTGTGATGGCCACTCCAATACCTTGCCTTTGTTGTCCTTAAAGCCATTGTGCCACAACTTTGGAAGTATGCTTGGAGTCATTGTCCATTTGGAAGACCCATTTTGCAACCACGCTTTAACTTCCTGACTGATGTCTTGAGATGTTGCTTCAATATGTCCACATCATTTTCCATCCTCATGATGCTATCTATTTTGTGAAGTGCACCAGTCTCTCCTGCAGCAAAGCGCCCCCACAACATGATGTTGCCACCCCCGTGATTCACAGTTGGGATGGTGTTCTTCGGCTTGCAAGCCTCCCCCTTTTTCCTCCAAACATAACGATGGTCATTATGGCCAAACAGTTCTATTTTTGTTTCATCAGACCAGAGAATATTTCTCCAAATAGTACTATTTGTGTTCCCATGTGCAGTTGCAAACCGTAGTCTGGCTTTTTTATGGAGGTTTTGGAGCAGTGGCTTCTACCTTGCTGTGTGGCCTTTCAGGTTATATCTACCACACGGAACCCCACTAATCCTACCGACGGAAACGCACGAGGTGGCTAATAACAGACCTCCATCCTATGCTAGCTTGCTACCGATGGCCCGGCTAGCTGTCTAAATCGCCGTGACCCCAACCAACCTCACTACTCACTGGACCCTTTTGATCACTCGACTAAGCATGCCTCTCCTTAATGTCAATATGCCTTGTCCATTGCTGTTCTGGTTAGTGTTTATTGGCTTATTTCACTGTAGAGCCTCTAGTCCTGCTCACTATACCTTATCCAACCTATTAGTTCCACCACCCACACATGCGATGACATCTCCTGGTTTCAATTATGTTTCTAGAGACAATATCTCTCTCATCATCACTCAATACCTAGGTTTACCTCCACCGTATTCATATCCTACCATACCTTTGTCTGTACATTATACCTTGAAGCTATTTTATCGCCCCCAGAAACCCCCTTTTACTCTCTGTTCCAGACGATCTAGACAACCAATTCTTATTGCTTTTAGCTGTACCCTTATCCTACTCCTCCTCTGTTCCTCTGGCGATGTAGAGGTGAATCCAGGCCCTGCAGTGCCTAGCTCCACTCCTATTCCCCAGGCGCTCTCTTTTGATGACTTCTGTAACCGTAATAGCCTTGGTTTCATGCATGTTAACATTAGAAGCCTCCTCCCTAAGTTTACTCTATTCACTGCTTTAGCACACTCTGCCAACCCGGATGTTCTAGCTGTGTCTGAATCCTGGCTTAGGAAGACCACCAAAAATTGTGACATTTTCATCCCAAACTACAACCTTTTCAGACAAGATAGAACTACCAAAGGGGGCGGTGTTGCAATCTACTGCAAATATAGCCTGCAGAGTTCTGTCCTACTATCCAGGTCTGTACCCAAACATTTTGAACTTCTACTTTTAAAAATCCACCTCTCTAAAAACAAGTCTCTCACCGTTGCCGCCTGCTATAGACCACCCTCTGCCCCCAGCTGTGCTCTGGACACCATATGTGAACTGATTGCTCCCCATCTGTCTTCAGAGCTCGTGCTGCTCGGCGACCTAAACTGGAACATGCTTAACACCCCAGCCATCCTACAATCTAAGCTTGATGCCTTCAATCTCACACAAATTATCAATGAACCTACCAGGTACCTCTCCAAAGCCTTAAACACGGGCACTCTCATAGATATCATCCTAACCAACTTGCCCTCTGCTGTCTTCAACCAAGATCTCAGCGATCACTGCCTCATTGCCTGCATCTGTAATGGGTCAGCTGTCAGACGACCTCCACTCATCACTGTCAAACGCTCCCTGAATCACTTCAGCGAGCAGGCCTTTCTAATCGACCTGGCCGGGGTATCCTGGAAGGATATTGATCTCATCCCGTCAGTAGAGGATGCCTGGGTATTTTTTTTAAATGCATTCCTAACCATCTTAAATAAGCATGCCCCATTCAAGAAATTTAGAACCAGGAACAGATATAGCCCTTCGTTCTCCCCAGACCTGACTGCCCTTAACCAACGCAAAAACATCCTATGGCGTTCTGCATTAGCATCGAACAGCCCCCGTGATATGCAGCTGTTCAGGGAAGCTAGAAACCATTATACACGGGGAGTTAGAAAAGCCAAGGCTATCTTTTTCAAGCAGAAATTTGCTTCCTGCAACACTAACTCCAAAAAGTTCTGGGACACTGTAAAGTCCATGGAGAATAAGAACACCTCCTCCCAGCTGCCCACTGCACTGAAGATAGGAAACACTGTCACCACTGATAAAGCCACCATAATTGAGAATTTCAATAAGCATTTTTCTACGGCTGGCTATGCTTTCCACCTGGCTACTCCTACCCCGGTCAACAGCACTGCACCCCCCACAGCAACTCGCCCAAGCCTTCCCCATTTCTCCTTCTCCCAAATCCAGTCAGCTGATGTTCTGAAAGAGCTGCAAAATCTGGACCCCTACAAATCAGCCGGGCTAGACAATCTGGACCCTTTCTTTCTCAAATTATCTGCTGAAATTGTTGCCACCCCTATTACTAGCCTGTTCAACCTCTCTTTCGTGTCGTCTGAGATTCCCAAAGATTGGAAAGCAGCTGCGGTCATCCCCCTCTTCAAAGGGGCGGACACTCTTGACCCAAACTGCTACAGACCGATATCTATCCTACCTTGCCTTTCTATGGTCTTCGAAAGCCAAGTCAACTAACAGATTACCGACCATTTTGAATCTCACCATACCTTCTCTGCTATGCAAGCTGGTTTCAGAGCTGGTCATAGGTGCACCTCAGCCACGCTCAAGGTCCTAAACGATATCTTTAACCGCCATCGATAAGAAACATTACTGTGCAGTCGTATTCATTGATCTGGCCAAGGCTTTCGACTTTGTCAATCACCACATCCTCATCGGCAGACTCGACAGCCTTGGTTTCTCAAATGATTGCCTCGCCTGGTTCACCAACTACTTCTCTGATAGAGTTCAGTGTGTCAAATCGGAGGGTCTTCTGTCCGGACCTCTGGCAGTCTCTATGGGGGTGCCACAGGGTTCAATTCTTGGACCGACTCTCTTCTCTGTATACATCAATGATGTCGCTCTTGCTGCTGGTGAGTCTCTGATCCACCTCTACGCAGACGACACCATTCCGTATACTTCTGGCCCTTCTTTGGACACTGTGTTAACAACCCTCCAGGCAAGCTTCAATGCAATACAACTCTCCTTCTGTGGCCTCCAATTGCTCTTAAATACAAGTAAAACTAACCTCTTTCCCTACTGTATTTATTTTATTTATTTATTTATTTTGCTCCTTTGCACCCCATTATTTTTATTTCTACTTTGCACATTCTTCCACTGCAAATCTACCATTCCAGTGTTTTACTTGCTATATTGTATTTACTTTGCCACCGTGGCCTTTGTTTTTGCCTTTCCCTCCCTTATCTCACCTCATTTGCTCACATCGTATATAGACTTGTTTATACTGTATGATTGACTGTATGGTTGTTTTACTCCATGTGTAACTCTGTGTCGTTGTATGTGTCGAACTGCTTTGCTTTATCTTGGCCAGGTCGCAATTGTAAATGAGAACTTGTTCTCAACTTGCCTACCTGGTTTAATAAAGGTGAAAAAAAAGACTTGTTTTACTTTGGATACAGATAATTCTGTACCTGTTTCCTCCCAGCATCTTTACAAGGTCCTTTGCTATTGTTCTGGGATTGATTTGCACTTTTCGCATCAAAGTACGTTCATCTCTAGGAGACAGAATGCGTCTCCTTTCTGAGCGGTATAACGGCTGTGTGGTTCCATGGTGTTTATACTTTCGTACTATTGTTTGTACAGATGAACGTGGTACCTTCAGGCGTTTGGAAATGGCTCCCAAGGATGAACCAGACTTGTGGAGGTCTACAATTTTTTTTCTGAGGTCTTGGCTGATTTCTTTTGATTTTCCCATGATGTCAAGCAAAGAGGCACTGAGTTTGAAGATAGGCCTTGAAATACATCCACAGGTACACCTCCAATTGACTCTAATTATGTCAATTAGCCTATCATAATCTTCTAAAGCCATCACATAATTTTCTGGAATTTTCCAAGCTGTTTAAAGGCACAGTCAACGTAGTGTATGTAAACATCTCACCCACTGGAATTGTATTGTGAAATAATCTGTCTGTAAACAATTGTTGGAAAAACTACTTGTCTTGCATAGAGTAGATGTCCTAACCGACTTGCCAAACCTATTGTTTGTTACAAAGAAATTTGTGGAGTGGTTGAAAAACGAGTTTTAATGACTCCAACCTAAGTGTATGTGAACTACCGACTTCAACTGTAGATCAGTAGCTCTCAAGACGACATTACCATCACCGTTCTATAGGCCTAGAGCTTAGCCTACAGCTGTACTCTGTAGATGTGCTGCCTGTGTCCTTGCTGAAGGTTAGCTGTGACTTCATGACCTAGCCAGCCAGCCCATAGAAATACCAGTACAATATATTATAAAACTGTTTTATTTCATTCAATGAGTCAGCCATTCTATTTTTACCATGTCTGTGTTTTATAATGAATACAATATATCACCGCCAGTCCTCTCATATCTCCTCCATACACTCTTAGTATGACTCAGCACTGGTCCCTGGGCCTGGATCAGAACAGAAAGGAAGGAGAGGTGTACATGCAGCCTTTTTCATGACCTAGCAGTCAAAACCATTCTATTTCCACCTTGTCTGTACATGAAGACTGAATATCCCCTTCAGTCATCCCTCAAATAAACTCAGCAAAAAAAGAAACGTCCTCTCACTTCCAACTGCGTTTATTTTCAGCAAACTTAACATGTATAAATATTTGTATGAACATAACAAGATTCAACAACTGAGACATAAACTGAACAAGGGTAGGGTATGGTGTGTGTCTATTTGTCAATAACTGCTGGTGCGCGATGTCTCATATAAAGTAAGTGTTGCTCGCCTGAGGTAGAGTGCCTTATCATAAGCTGTAGACCGCATTATTTACCAAGAAAGTTGTCATCTACAGTTGAAGTCGGAAGTTTACATACACCTTTGCCAAATACATTTAAACTCAGTTTATTTCAGCTTTTATTTCTTTCATCACATTCCCAGTGGGTCAGAAGTTTACATACACTCAATTAGTATTTGGGAGCATTGCCTTTAAATTGTTTAACTTGGGTCAAATGTTTCAGGTAGCCTTCCAAAAGCTTCTCACAATAAGTTGGGTGAATTTTGGCCCATTGCTCCTGACAGAGCTGGTGTAACTGAGTCAGGTTTGTAGGCCTCCTTGCTCGTACACATTTTTTTAGTTCTGCCCACAAATTTTCTATAGGATGAGGTCAGGGCTTTGTGATGGCCACTCCCATACCTTGACTTTGTTGTCCTTAAGCCATTTTGCCACAACTTTGGAAGTATGCTTGGGGTCATTGTCCATTTGGAAGACCCATTTGCAACCAAGCTTTAACTTCCTGATTGATGTCCTGAGATGTTGCTTCAATATATCCACATAATTTTCCATTCTCATGATGCTCATGGACTACATGAAAAGGAAGGCCGATCAGACCCCCATTAACATCGACGGGGCAGTAGTGGAGTGGGTTGAGAGTTTCAAGTTCCTTGGTGTCCACATCACCAACAAACTATCACGGTCCAAACATACCAAGACAGTTGTGAAGAGGACACCTTTTCCCCCTCAGGAGACTGAAAACATTTGGCATGGGTCCCCAGATCCTCAAACAGTTATACAGCTGCCCATCGAGAGCATCACCGCCTGGTATGGCAACTGCTTGGCATCCGACTGTAAGGCGATACAGAGGGTAGTGTGTACGGCCCAATACATCACTGGAGCCAAGCTTCCTGTATATATATATATATACTAGGCAGTGTCAGAAGAAGGCCCAAAAAATTGTCAAAGGACTCCAGTCACCCAAGTCATAGACTGTTCTCTCTGCTACAGCACGGCAAGCGGTACCGGAGCACCAAGTCTAGGTCCAAAAGGCTCCTTAACAGCTTCTACCCTCAAGCCATAAGACTGTTGAACAATTAATCAAATGGCCACCTGGACTATTTACATTGACCCACCCCATTTGTTTTTACATAGCTGCTACTCATTGTTTATTATCTATGCATAGTCACTTTACCCCTACCTGTACAAATTATCTCAAATTACCCCTGCACATTGACTGGGTACCGGTACCCCCTGTATATAGCCTTGTTATTGTTATGTAATTTTATTGTGTTACTTTTTACTTAACACTTTCTTGAACTGCATTGTTGGTTAAGGGCTTGTAAGTAAGCATTTCATGGTAGTCGGCGTATGTGACAAATAACATTTGATTTGATATTGGTTATGTCGGTGTGAAACAGCCCTGTCCCTTGGTCTGGATCAGAACAGAACAGGAAGGAAAGAAGGATGTGATTTCTGCAGCTTTATATGACACAAAATCACACAAGCTATTCCCCACCCAGCTCAGACCAGACGCTAGCCAGTCGTCAGTAGATACTAGATGCAGTCCTAGCCTGGGTTGTTTAATCTCTCTCTCATCATTACATCATATAAATGTTCTTTCTCCATGTCCTCTCCACAATTTCCCTCCAGACCCCAGTAGATAAGCCTGGTCCCAGATCTGGTTGTACAATATACTGTAAATAGATCTTGGACCACGCAATAACCAAATCCAATACAGTACAAACAGATCTGGGACCAGGCTTTATCCAACTCCCATACAGCACAAACAGATCTGGGACCAGGCTTTATCCAAATCCAATACAGCACCAACACATATGGGACCAGGCTTTAACCAACTCCAATACAGCACAAACAGATCTGGGACCAGGCTTTAACCAACCCCAATACAGCACAAACAGATCTAGTAGTGTACTATAAGAAAAGACAAGGAATGTAGTCCGTGTGCTGTGAGGAGATCCCAGGCACAGTACAGCAGAGGTCAGGGTCTCTATAAGCAGAGGACAGGGGAATAACGATGGGGGAGATGGCACCACTGCCCCCTGGGGCTCCATGGATGGCAGATGGCAGAGTCATAAGGTCATCAGTATACTTCCCATCCGAAACCGTAATGAACAGTTTGTGCATGTGTTATGATGACATATTGTAATGTTTTTGTTTGTTTTGGTCTTCTGTAAGGTTTATTTTCAGCTGTTCGTGCACACTAATACTTTTTTTCAAGGCAAGCTGAAGTTCAGTTCAGGTTGAAGTTGAAGATCAGTCTACGCCCCTTCGTTGGTCATTGGTCAACAGTAGTGATTCTTGCAATTTGAGAGACAACTTGATTTCACGCACATTTTTTCACTTGGGAAATACTGCAATATCTTAGATTAATTCTGACTATTTTGTGGAAGTGTATACTGGCTACGGCGCCTCAAGATGGACAAACAGGCTGTTGCATCTTTTTCTCTTTTTTTAAGTGAAGGTCTTTTTTTAAGGGAGTATGCGAGTTCGGCTAGCCGCCAGCCAACTGTAGCATACAGAAGCCTTTAGCAAGCCTCCATAGTACACATTATGCACACACACACAGACCAAGCCTTCATCCTGGCTCTATCCAAGGAGGAGGTCATAACTCTGTTACGACACACAGAGAACCTTCCAAGATCATGTTTGTACTAATTCCCCTCACCATGGGTCCTGATACAGGTATACAGTTGATAATGGGCCTGGGTCTTACCACGCAAAGGCAAAGGGAGCAGGATGAGCGGTGGTGGTGGTGGTGGTGGTGTGTGTGTGTGTGTGTGTGTGTGTGTGTGTGTGTGTGTGTGTGTGTGTGTGTGTGTGTGTGTGTGTGTGTGTGTGTGTGTGTGTGTGTGTGTGTGTGTGTGTGTGTGTGTGTGTGTGTGTGTGTGTCACGAGGAAGGGGGCTGTATGAGATCAGATTCGGGGTCAGGGAAAGACTAGGGCTGTGACGGTCATGGATTTTGGATGGCGGTAGTTGGCCAGCCAAATGATTGCAGTCACCGTAATTAACCGTTCGGATAGTGAAAAAAGAAACACGGTCATTTTCTCCTCTCCTCCACTCTTGACTGCATGTGCCGCCATAGAAATAGAATGAATAGAACTGGTGTCTCAATTCATGTCAATGATGGCATAATGGGTGGACTGGCGGCCATTGCGATTCTACTAATAGGAGCAAAGCAGGAAGAAAAAGGAGGAAGTAAAAGCAGGAAGTGTACCCATCAACACGTGTGGTGGTTTGTTGATTCAACTCAACTGACATTACTTAAAATACATTCCATTGCATGAGGCGCGTCAGTTAACATGGGGCCTTTTTTAACTAGGCAAGTCAGTTAAGAACAAATTCTTATTTACAATGGCGGCCTACCCTGGCCAAACCCGGACGATGCTGGGCCAATTGTGCGCTGCCCTATGGGACTCTCAATCACGACCGGTTGTGATACAGCCTGGAATTGAACCAGGGTCTGTAGTTATGCCTCTAGTACTGAGATGCAGTGCTTTAGACCGCTGTGCCACTCGGGGGCCCTTATTCAGCACGGTCAATAATTTCATCAGCACTTTCATAAGCCATAAAGTGTGCATTCTCCCTATTTCCACTCACACTACAACCAGCACTGCAGCTGAAATTAATGAGTGTAGCAAAGTGTTTCCATAAGTTTGCATTGTTATTATAAGCGGCTTGTCTTTTATAATATAGAGGAATATTTCGCTTTCTCTGGTCATAGAAGTGTTTACCATGAGGAGCCAAGGATGGAATCAGAGCAGTCGTCGAAGTTGAGGTGTGCGTCTGAGAGTGTGGAGGAGTTATTGGACAAATTGGAGGAGAGTGAATGGAGGGGAGATTATGAGACATTCGAGGAGTTGTTGATAAAATTGGAGTAGAGTGAAGAGAGAGAGCTGTCGGTTTGGCGCAGTATTACACGGCACTCGTCCTGAGGTGCGTGCTGGCCGTCTGGTTAAGACTGTGCCAGCCTCATGCACCAGGCCTCCTGTGCACCTCCCTAGCCCTGCACGTCCTGTGCCAGCTCAGCGCTACAGTGCTCCTAGCCGTGCTACCCATGGCGGGCGTTTACTAGTCAGCCACCGTGTTATGCGGTGGAACGCACGGTTTCCCCAGTACGCGTGCTTAGCCCGGTGAGCTACATCCCAGCTCCCCACATCTGCTGGGCTAGGGTGAAGATCCAGCCAGGGCGGATGGTGCCAGCCCTGCTCTCAAGATCTCCAGTACGCCTTCACGGTCCCGTCCATCCAGTGCCACCTCCACGCACCAGCCCTCCGCTGGCAGCCCCCCGCACCAGGCTTTCTCTCCATCCTTTGTCTACAGGTGCTCCTGCCTGTCCAGAGCTGCTAGAGTCTCCTGCCTGTCCAGGGCTGCTAGAGTCTCCCGCCTGTCCAGGGCTGCTAGAGTCTCCCGCCTGTCCAGGGCTGCTAGAGTCTCCCGCCTGTCCAGGGCTGCTAGAGTCTCCCGCCTGTCCAGGGCTGCTAGAGTCTCCCGCCTGTCCAGGGCTGCTAGAGTCTCCCGCCTGTCCAGGGCTGCTAGAGTCTCCCGCCTGTCCTGAGCCGCCAGTCTGCAAGGAGCCGCCAGTCTGCAAGGAGCCGCCAGTCTGCCAGGAGCCGCCAGTCTGCCAGGAGCCGCCAGTCTGCCAGGAACCGCCAGTCAGCCAGGAGCCGCCAGAGCCGCCCGTCTGCAAAGAGCCGCCAGTCTTCAAAGAGCCGTCAGTCTGCAAGGAGCCGCCAGTCTGCAAGGAGCCGCCAGAGCTGCTAGTCTGAAAGGAGCCTCCAGAGCCGCCAGTCTGCAAGGAGCCTCCAGAGCCACCAGTCTGCAAGGAGCCGCCAGAGCCGCCAGTCTGCAAGGAGCCGCCAGTCTGCAAGGAGCCGCCAGTCTGCAGGGAGCCGCCAGTCAGCCAGGATCTGCCAGAGCCGTCAGTCAGCCAGGATCTGCCAGAGCCGTCAGTCAACCAGCCTGAGCTACCTCTCTGTCCTGCGCTACCCCTCGGTCCTGAGCTACCCCTCGGTCCTGAGCTACCCCTTGATTCCGAGCTGCCCCTCGGTCCTGAGCTGCCCCTCGGTCCTGAGCTACCCCTCAGTCCAGAGCTGCCCCTCAGTCCTGAGGAGTTTGTTTAGTCCAGTGGGGCCCTTTTAGTAGGGTTGCCAGTCCAGGGTCGGCGGCGAGGGTCGCCGTTCCTAGGAGGAGACTAAAGTGGATAAAGACTATGGTGGAGTGGGGTCCATATCCCGCGCCAGAGCCGCCACCGTGGACAGACGCCCACCCAGACCCTCCCCTATGGATTTAGGTATGCGGCCAGGAGTCCGCACCTTTGGGGGTACTGTCATGCCCTGGCCTTAGTTATGGGGGATTTATGTGGTTTGTCTGGTCTAGGGGTTTTGTATGTTTATGGGGTGTTTTCTAGTCTAGGTGATTATGTAAGTCTATGGTTGCCTAGATAGGTTCTCAATTAGAGGCAAGTGTTTATCGTTGTCTCTGATTGGGAACCATATTTAGGCAGCCATGTTCTTTGGGTATTTTGTGGGTGGTTGTCTTCTGTCTTTGTGTCTATGCACCAGATAGGACTGTTTAGTTTTTTTCACATTTGTTGTTTTGTATTTTGTAGTGTTCACGTGTATTGTCCTTATTAATAAACATGTTGAACACTAACCACGCTGCATTTTGGTCCTCCTCTCCTTCAACGGAAGAAAACCGTTACAGAAGTAACATCATTAATTGGTGCATGAGGCAGAAATGGATGTGGGAAATTGGAAAGGCGAATGTCTCCTCCTATTTGTGTCTGGGAAGTGAGTGGGCTAGGCTCTGGGCTCTGGACTGGGATAGTTGATCCATCTTTAGGGTAGTCATACCGCAGTGAATTATAACCACACACTAGGCTGGGTAATCCATCTTTCAGGTCCTACTGGTCCTGCTGTAGGGAAATACAACCAGAACTGTGAGGGGACCAGAGCTGTCTAGTGGACACAATGAAGCCCTGTGTGCTGGACCTTCCCTCCTGACAAACCCATCAGTGCCTATTAGTCAGAAAGAGAGACTAATATTACCAGAACTTTTACTGTATAGGCCCCATAGATGTTACAACCCCTGCGGATCTGTGTCTGTCTAACACACACACACACTGTGTCTGCCTGTCTGTTTCTAGCTCCTGTTACAGCGCTACATGTACTTCCTGTCATGGGTAATACATTATAGATAGTTGAGAAGAGAAACAGGCTGTTTTCTACTCTGGGTTTCTGAGTGGAATAAGATGCCACGTGGGTGTGAAGGGATTGTGCGACTAAAGCAGTTTGTTCCCACAGTCGGCATTGGCACGTGGCCTTGTGCTGTGGCGTTGGTACCATAGCCTCCTTCATCCCCCTCTGCCTGTCCACTTTGGCTGTATCTCAATTCATCCACTCTCTTCCCGTCCTACTCACTGTATTGGAGGAGACCTTTTTTGACCTTTTTCTCCAATCCATTTTGTCGAGGCGGCAAGGAGAGAAATTGAGGAATGGCGGAAAGATTAGTTAGGAAAGAGCTCTGGACTGGATGTCTTCTCTCTGGCCCAGGCCCTGATCCCTCTGCTGCCTGTCCATGCTGTTACATGACCATTTGATATGACCACTGACAACTATTACATGACCACCATCATCCCAGCATGCATTAGGAGGGACATAGGGTCCTAACAGACTCATCTCTAAGCCTTCGACTGACCTCTGTCATCCTACAAGGCCCATACACGCTAGGTAGGGTTGCAAAAATCTGTGGGGGGGAAACGTACTGAACACGACCCAGTATTAGGGTTGCAAAATGCTGGTAACTTTCCCTAAATTCCCAGGTTTCCCAGAAATCCTGGTTGGAGGATTTCTGGGAAACCTGGGAATTTAGGGAAAGTTACCAGCATTTTGCAACCCTAATACTGGGTCATGTTCAGTACGTTTCTTGAATGATTTCCACCTACTTAATAGGACCCTGATGTGAGGTGTTTGATTAATCAACAGTACTGGTCTCCTGTTTACAACCACAACTGATACCTGGGCTGGAACATTGTGACACATTAGAAAATGGAGATCAAGCCAGACTGACTTTCTTTCTCCCTTTCTCTTTCTCAGGAGGCTGTGGTGTTTTTTTTCTGTCTCTCTCCTACACACACGCGCACACACAATCCAATAACCTTTTTTTCCAAAGATGCATGAGTCTGGCTAGAAGATGGAAATTGCCAAGCTATGGTTGTCAGTCTTGTGAGGTTTGGGCTTATAAATGTCATTTACTCACCGTCAGTCATTCTTCTTCTCTTTATTCCCTGTCTACAGCATGATGGGAAGCCCTTCTGCCACAAACCATGCTATGCTGCCCTCTTTGGACCAAAAGGTGAAGTACATCTTACTATTGTCATAAGGCATACATTAGATCAGGATGGCAATTCCATGGTAAAAGAATGATGCTCAAATGTTTCACTTACTTTAAAGTCATACCAAAAACAATGTTTGCAAAGTTTAACAAACTATACAACTCTATGCACAAGGACAACTTTTAACAATTTCAACTGAAAACTTTCCAAAAACACATTCACTTGAAGAAAAGTGAGGACGCAAAGTTTGGTAACAGAATGACGGCACAAACAACGCAAACCGTCATTCTGTTACCAAACTTTGCATCTGCACTGTTCTTCAAGTAAATGTGTTTTTGTCAAATGTTCAGTGGAAGTTGTTAAAAGTAGTGAATAGAGTTGTGTGGTTAGGGGTATTCAAATCCTTCCCTACTAGGTCTGGAGCCTTCTGGTTTTCTGTTCTCTTCTACACTACTGTTAAAAAGTTTGGGGTCACTTAGAAATGTCCTTGTTTTTGAAAGTATAGCTATTTGTTTGTCCATTAAAATAACATCAAATTGATCAGAAATACAGTGTAGACATTGTTAATGTTGTAAATGACTGGTGGAGCTGGAAACTGCAGATTTTTTATGGATTATCTACGTAGGCGTACAGAGGCCCATTATCAGCAACCATCACTCCTGTGCTCCAATGGCACGTTGTGTTAGCTAATCCAAGTTTATTATTTTCAAAGGCTAATCGATCATTAGAAAACCCTTTTGAAATTTTTAACACAGCTGAAAACTGTTGTTCTGATTTAAAGAAGCAATAAAACTGGCCTTCTTTACAATAGTTGAGTATCTGGAGCATCAGCATTTGTGGGTTCGATTGCAGGCTCAAAATGGCCAGAAACAAAGAACTTTCTTCTGAAACTCATCAGTCTATTCTTGTTCTGAGAAATTAAGTCTATTTCATGAGAGAAATTGCCAAGAAACTGAAGATCTCGTACAACGCTTTGTACTACTCCCTTCACAGAACAGCGCAAACTGGCTCTAACAAGAATAGAAGGAGGAGTGGGAGGCCCCAGTGCACAACTGAGCAAGAGGACGAGTATATTAGAGTGTCTAGTTTCAGAAACAGACGCCTCACAAGTCCTCAACTGGCAGCTTCATTAAATAGTACCCGCAAAGCACCAGTCTCAATGTCAACAGTGAAAAGGCAACTCCGGGATGCTGGCCGTCAAGGCAGTTGCAAAGAAAAAGCCACATCTCAGACTGGCCAATAAAATTAAAAGATTAAGATGGGCAAAAGAACACAGACACTGGACAGAGGAAGATTTGAAAAATGTGTTATGGACAGACAAATCTAAGTTTGAGGTGTTCGGATCACGAAGAAGAACATTCGTGAGACGCAGAAAAAATGAAAAGACGCTGGAAGAGTGCTTGACGCCAAATGTCAAGCATGGTGGAGGCAATGTGATGGTCTGGGGGTGCTTTGGTGGTGGTAAAGTTGGAGATTTGTACAGGGTAAAAGGGATCTTGAAGAAGGAAGGCTATCACTCCATTTTGCAACACCATGCCATACCCTGTGGAAGGCACTTAATTGGAACCAATTTCCTCCTACAACAGGACAATGACCCAAAGCACAGCTCCAAACTATGCAATAACTATTTAGGGAAGAAGCAGTCAGCTGGTATTCTGTCTATAATGGAGTGGCCAGCAGTCACCCGATCTCAACCTTATTGTGGGAGCAGCCTGACCTTTATGGTACCTAAGAAGTGCCTAAGAAGTGCCTATCAAGCCAATCCAACTTGTGGGAGGTGCTTCAGGAAGCATGGGGTGAAATCTCTTCAGATTACCTCAACAAATTGACAACTAAAATGCCAAAGGTCTGCAAGGCTGTAATTGCTGGCTGTAAATTACTACCTCATGAAGCTGGTTGAGAGAATGCCAAGCGTGTGTAAAGCTGTCATCAAGGCAAAGGGTGGCTACTTTAAAGATCCTCAAATATAAATAATATTTTGATTTGTTTATCACTTTTTTTGGTTACGACATGATTCTATCTGTATTTTTTTCATAGTTTTGATGTCTTCACTATTATTTTACCATTTAGAAAATAGTACAAAATAAAGAAAAACCCTTGAATTAGTAGGTGTGTCCAAACTGGTCTAAATCTAACCTCTGACTTCTCTCTACCCTATGACCACTGAAGGTGTGAACATTGGCGGAGCAGGGTCCTATGTGTATGAAGCCCCCGTCAGCAATAACCTAGCCTCTACTGACTTGAACGCCCCCCCCAAGCCTGCTGAGGAGAAGAAAGTGTTTGCACCCAGGGCACCTGTCAAAGGTACATGCTAGTGTGTGTGTGTGCATGTTCTTTCGCACATGCATGTGTATGTGTCCACATATGTAACTGAAGACATGGGAAAAGTTGTGAAATAGTGAAAGTAGCTGCCTACAGATCTGAGTTTGATATTAAGGGGAAGTAGACTTGGTCTTCCTGCTGACTCAGTGATGAGACCTACTATACAGGCCAGGCTCACACCAGGGATGGTCCCAGTGGACTTTCTCAAGCTGTTCACACTGCGTTTTCCCACAGTTGCAGACCAGAGGCTATACTAGTGTGTGTGTGTGTGTGTGTGTGTGTGTGTGTGTGTGTGTGTGTGTGTGTGTGTGTGTGTGTGTGTGTGTGTGTGTGTGTGTGTGTGTGTGTGTGTGTGTGTGTGTGTGTGTGTGCAGGTATCTGCTGGGGAACTCTCTTTCTGACTCTTCTGTTTCTCTACAGCTTCCAGCATCACCACCTTCTCTGGTGAGGCCAACCTGTGTCCCAGGTGCAGCAAGAAGGTCTACTTTGGTAAGTAGCCATGGCACACTACCAGGCTCAGAATAAACTGTTAGGTGTTAGATTACAACTGGACCTGTCGTGCAGTTGCCATGATGACGTGTCCTCCTGTGTGTCTTTTCCTTTTGAATGACATTTGAGCATTTCCGACACACCTACCGCTGAGGTCATTGATTTCTAAGTTATTGTGTGTGTATGGCAGCTGAGAAGGTAACGTCCCTGGGGAAGGACTGGCATCGGCCCTGTCTCCGCTGTGAGAGGTGCAGCAAGACCCTGGCCGCCGGCAGCCACGCAGAGGTAGGTACGGAGAGATGAGGGGAGGGAGAAAGGGATGAGGAGGGGTGTGAAAGAGGAAGGAAATTTAAACAGGTGTAAAAAAACAATCAATGTTCAAGGGAATCCGTCTGAGCAAGGGACAACACAGAATCACTGAACTACGAATCATCTTGGATCCTAAATAACTGCTCATTATGTTATCAAGATTAGGGACACAGCACCTTGCTCAAGCCGGTTTTCTTGAATGCACCTGAATGGCAAAAATGCGTCATAATTATGTTCTGAATGAATACATGGTATGATTGCACATTTTCATACAGTGTCTTTTGTGTTATAACAGCATAATGGCCAGCCATACTGCCACAAGCCATGCTATGCTTGTCTCTTTGGACCCAAAGGTAGGTGCTTGTCTTTAGTCAACCACTAGGTGGTGCTGTTGTCCATAAATATTAGCTATACTTTAACAATAGCCTATGCTGGGTGTTATAGCTGTTAAAAGAAACTGCTTATATTGCACTTCCTACATAAAAGTGATGCAAAACCACCAAAAGAAAATAAGTGATTTGTTATACTGTAACACATTTTCAGCATTTGATACTGATGCCTGTTTGTCTGTGGTGTTCTTGTGTCTCCAGGAGTGAACACTGGAGGTGTTGGCAGCTACATCTATGAGAAGGAGGTCAGCACAGAGGCCCAGCCCTGAGCTACTGCGGTCTGTCCCGTCCCCAGCCTCAACCTCTCCAATACTAATACCACAATCCAACACAGTATTATTAACACTAGGCTTTAGCCCCTATAGCTCCTTCTATAAGCAGCCCTGAGAGACCCAAGGCCTCTCTTCCAGCTCCTCCCATTTAACCACCCCTGACCCCAAATATTTCACCACCTGGCCCAGCCCATCTCAGGCTCCTAGCACTGCAGTCCTCTAATATACACTAATATATATATATACACTAATATACATATACACTGACCAATAGTATGTGGACACCTGTTCGTCGATTACAAAATCATGGGCATTAATATGGAGTTGGTCCCTCCTTTGCTGCCACAGCAGCCCCCACTCTTCTGGGAAGGCTTTCCACTAGATGTTGGAACATTGCTGCAGGGACTTGCTTCCATTCAGCCACAAAAGTATTAGTGAGGTCGGGCACTGATGTTGGGCGATAAGGCCTGGCTCGCAGTCTGTGTTCCAATTCATCCCAAAGGTGTTTGATGGGGTTGAGGTCAGGACTCTGTGCAGGCCAGTCAAGTTCTTTTACACCGACCTTGACAAACCATTTCTGTACGGACCTCGCTTTGTGCACGGGGGCATTGTCATGCTGAAACAGGCAAGGGCCTTCCCCAAACTGTTGCCTCAATGTTGGAAGCATAGAATCGTATGCAATGAATGTTATAGTATGCTGTAGCGTTAAGATTTCCCTTCACTGAATCTAAGGGGCCTAGCCCGAATCATCAAAAACATTGGGGCAGGTAGCTTTTTCCTGGCATTCGTCCGTTGGGACTGCAAGATGGTTAAGCATGATTCATCACTCCAGAAAACGCATTTCCACTGCTCCAGAGCCCAATGGCGGCGAGCTTTACACCACTCCAGCTGATGCTTGGCATTGCACATGGTGATCTTAGGCTTGTGTGCAGCTGCTCTGCGATGGAAACCCATTTCATGAAGCTCCTGACAAACAGTTATTGTGCTGACGTTGCTTCCAGAGGCAGTTTGGAACTCAGTAGTGAGTGTTGAAAATGAGGACAGACTATTTTTACACGCTTCAGCTTTCGGCGGTCCTGTTCTGTGAACTTGTGTGACCTACCGCTTGTTGCTCCTCAACGTTTCCACTTTACAATGACAGCACTTACAGTTGACTGGGGCAGCTCTAGCAGGGCAGAAATGTGACGATTTGACTTGTAGGAAAGGTGGCATCCTGTGATCGGTTCTTATAAATCACAAGTGCCGTAATATCGGCAGGTGCTTTTTCAAATCTTTAAAAAATAAACCATCTCTAAAGCTTTGCATGGAACAAAATGTTATGTTTGTCATATTAGTTTATTTTTTCCCCCCATGTGCTGGTATTTTTTTTGTGTTAAGATTATTGCGTATTAGTTCGATGCCACGTTGAAAGTCACTGAGGTCTCCAATATTTGTCTATGGAGAGTGCATGGCTGTGTGCTCGATTGTATACACCGGTCAGCAATGGGTGTGGCTGAAATAGCCACATCCACTCATTTGAAGGCGTGTCCACATACTTTTGTATATATAGTGTAGCTTGACTCTTCCCAAACACTTTATTAAATTATATTTTATTTACGCTTCAAAAAGAAAATATAATTTATGGGACACAATTTAACCCTGAGTGGGTTCTTCATATTACTGTATGGAGTTACCATTCTCTCTCCCACTGAAACATAAGTTCTTCACCTTTTATGAGTTCATGATTAGTTTATGTCATGTTTATGTATATTTACGAGCGTGGATATAAGCACATTATAACCCCATATACAATGTTACTTTAATAACTGCAATAAAACATTTTTTTTATTTCCCTTTTATTTAATTTTAAGCACCCCTAACGCAGCCTTTGTGGGGGAGTTTAGAGACGAGACCAGGTGAAATAGGTCGTATGATCCCTGTCTGTAACATAACACATCTATTTCCTCAGAGTAGTGATACATGGTGTTTTTAGGGGAGGTGTTGCGTTGTCATGGTAACACACTGACAGGCATGCAGGTGTACCTGGGAGAGAGGCAGTAGTCTGGCGGCAGGTGCAGGTGGTGCTGTTTCAGGACAGGAGCACCACTTTAAATCCCTCCTGCTAGATTTATGGGTTAAGACCTAGATTTATACAGTTTTGGCCGCCCGACTACATTCCTGATCAAATGGATGATATAAAAAAAAGTATCTGGGGTTTAAGTTCCAGAAAGAGTCTGGATCATTTTAAAAGATGGTATTTTAGGGTTGTGGGTCAATAAGGGTAGCCAGGTTCATGATCTGTTTGTACTGTTTTGCCTATGGTCATTGCACGTCAATGGATACCGTAGTATCCACACAGCACATACACATCTGGAACCAGGATATTTTGAGGGTCCTGTTACTGGGTTGACATGGTACAGTAGATTGTTTATGCACAGTACTGCATTGGGTTCCAGACATGGAAATCATTTTAAATTGGGTTTGAAATAAACAGGATGTGTTTATTCATTTATTAAGAATAAGAAGACTATACCAGTAAAATTGCATAAGGAAAGTGCATTGTACTACGGCTATGGGACAAATGAATGAAGGAAGGAAAAGAAGCTGGGGCAACATGAACTTGTAGGATATAGAGTGATGACCAGAGTGAAGCTGTACAATTCGATATGGTCAGAATGTTATTGTAGTAAGAAACCCTTGATGTATTTCTACCTGAGATTTCTATGAGCTAACTGAAGTATTATACCTTAGTAGGAGGTAGCCAATAGAAACACAGGTGCATCTGAAATGGCACCCTGTTCCCTGTTTAGTGCACTAATTTTGAACAGGGCTCCCGTCAAAAGTATTGCACTATGTAGGGAATAGGATGCCATTTTGGGACAAACACATAGTAACTGAAACACTGCAGACAAAGCATTATGTTATAATGTGCTTTAGTATTATATATATATATATATATATATATATATATATATATATATATAAATTAGGACTGTTGTGATGATTTGATTATAATGATCTGTTATGAACTGTTTTGTGTAGTAAGGCTTGATTAAAACACTTCAGGAGTCACTGTAGAGAAATAAAATGGCTGCACTTCAGTCCTGCTGCTTCCGTCTTCTTAATCCCTTCATTAAACTTTCTATATATACTGTTGATCTGATCTCCTGTGGTTTGTGTGTGTGTAGGGGGGGGTTATCCCAGAGCATATAAATATACTGTACATCTTTACATTTACAGTGCCTTCAGAATGTATTCATACCCCTTGATTTATGCCACAAGTTGTTGTGTTACAGCCTCAATTCAAAATGAATTAAATATGCGTTTTTTTCTTCCATCTACACACAATACCCCATAATGACAAAGTGAAAAC